>NW_028186578.1:184907-188457 GCF_003343005.1 Rhea americana
ACCGCCTGGGGACGGGGATGCCCAGCGCCTCCCGAAGCGCAGCTTACTGAGCCCGGAGACGTGGATGGCTTTCACATATTTCCTTATCCTCTGGAGTATGGCTTGGTCCCCGTCCAGGCTCTGCGAAAGCACAGAAACAAAACAAAATGAGATCCTTCGCCTCGCCGCGGCTCTCCCCCCGCCCCAGCTGGCCACACAGGGGCCTTTGGAAAGGCGCTTTCTCTGCCACGCAGATGTGCGGGGCAGCAGCCAAGCTCCCGGCGCTGGGAGAGCAGCCCGAGGGATCCCAGCCCGCGGAGGCACGGGCCTGGGGATGCCGGAGTCACGGCATCCGGCCCATCCTCTGCCAGGCCAGCGGGTCCGGCGGCCTTCGCRCTGCCAGGCAAGGCTTCGGCTGCCCCCGGAGAGGCCGTGTGCGAGCAAGGCGGTAGCACGGGGTGACAGGCTCAGCCAGCGTCCGTGGCACGCGAATGCTTGGCAGCCACAGCGGCGGGGCAGCATCTGTTCGAACCCAAGCAGCTTCCAGTAACCGTGGAAAATGCCTCCAGAGCGCTCACGGGAGGTGCTGAACCAGGGAAAGGACGAAGGCTGCACCAGGGCCTCCCCACGAACATGCCAACCGGCCTCCACCGCACATCCCAGGGTCGGGCACGGCAGGAAGCCACAGGAGAGTCCAGGGCTCRATGCAGAGCCAAAAACATGGCTCACATCTTTCTAATGCCCAAAAAGGGCTTAAACCACATGGGCAGCAAATTCCAGAGGCTGGGATCGCTGCCACCTGCGGATGTGCAGGACTGTGGTYGCGAGGATCCCCCACTCCATCCCAGAGACTTCCCGCATGCAGCTGGCTCCTTCYGCGCCCAGACGGACCGTCGGCACAAACCGGCTTCCCGACGCCCAGCTCTTCCCGCAGCCCCCTCTACCAGCCGGATCCCGGTTAGGGAGAGAAAGGGCACGCGCCCCCCCYGCCCAGCCTCATTGCAAGCCCCTTCCCCATGCATCCAACCGGGATGCGCCCAACCCGCGATTCCCCCAGACGCGGGAACGCCGGCAAAGCGAAAACCCGCGCCATCAGGAAAGAGTTAAAGGCGGCTTGGCTGCGCCGCAGGTACCAGAGGCATGATAACAGGCTGGAAATATTTGGAGGGCGTGAACGGCAAGAAGGGCGAGGGATGAAACCGCGGAGGAATTGCAATAAAGAGCCTCTCTCTCGCTYGCCGGAGGTTTTCGGGCTGATGTCAAGGCTGATTTCCTGACGGCGAGGGCAGCCTGGCTCCAGCGCTTCTCTCCTAGGAAGCGAGAGGGTCTCCCTGCGGGCTGGCGGGCTCCAGGCAGGCTTTGGTGGGGATGTGCAGCCGAGGGAGAGGCGGAAAGCAGCTGCCCCCGGCGTCCCGGTCGGCAGCCCCGCAGTGCCCGGTGAAAACACCGTTTACCCGCCTGCTGCCCCGCTCCACGGGACAGCCGAGCAAAGCACCCCGAGCACCCTCGGGGTGAGCTCCGGGGCTCGACACCCTTCTCCTGGCCCTGCCAGGGCTGAGGCTGGACCCCACGGCCCGGAGATGCGGCACCATGCCGTATCAGCTGCAAGGACACGAGGGGAGGCCGCTGGGGTCCCCCAAAGCTGCCCGCATCCCCTCGCTGCACCCAAGCCCAGCGCCCTGGAGCAGAGGCATCCGCTCGCCTCAGAGGTGGATGCAAACGTCTGGGAGAGGTGCAAGCCCTCCGGCACAGCTCTGCCCCAGGGAGGCCGCGACATCGCTGCCAGCAGCGGTCCCGGGCTAGAAAACCTGGCAAAAGTGGCCTGGCTTAACCTGGGGAAGAGGAAACTGTGGCAGGATCGGACACTTCRGCTGCATAACGGCCCCCTGCAACGAGGGGAAGGAATCGCTCCGTCCCGCACAAGGACGGGGCAGGTCGCCCTGGCTCGAGCTTGCAGCCGGAGAGGCGAAGCCGAGGGCTGGCGAGAGCTGGTCGGGGAAGGACACGGCGGGGTTGGGGGGTTTCGAGCAGCCGGGAAGGTCCCCAGCTCCGCCGGGTGGGGAAACGGAGCGGGGTCCCACTGGGAATCACGGCACRGTCCTCTCCCGCCGTCAGGGGATCCCACCGGGCCCCGGCACGTCGGCTTCCCYGTGCCCGGCTCTGGGAGGAGAAACCTCCCGCCGTTCCCCCAGCCGGGGCTGCGTGGGCTTCCCGCCGGCTCCGCATCCCCCGCGGATGCTCAGCGGGGGCCGTTCTTCCGCCTCCCCTCCCGCCGGTCTCCTGTCCCCGGCGCCCCGCACGCTGCCACCCGGACACGAAGGGCAGCAGCGCGGATGCTGGGCGAGTTGCACTGCGACGAGGCAACCGGAGAGATCGGCTCCCAGCTCCGCTACCGAGCCCATCCGCGGCCTGTCGCGTCGTGTCGCCTAGATCCCGAACGGGGGAAATGCTTCTCCCGCCCGGATCCGGAGGYGCCCAGTGCCTGCACGACGCTTCTCATGCGAACAGCACCCGGCACCGTCTGACACCATACAGCACCGGGCGCAAGCTGGACCTTTTAGCCCGCTCCAGGGAGGTCAAAATCAGGGCTCAGCACATCCCAAGACCAGAGGAGACAAGGACCATCCTCATGTTCCCCTTYCCTCCCGACTGCCCAGGGGAGGGAGAGGCAGCGGAGCCGATTCAGACCTCGGGGAGCTGCTTTGCTGCCCCGGTCTTGCAGAGGCCGATACAACCCCACCGGGGGCAGGACGGACGACGCAGCGCAGCGGGAGGAGTGGGGGATTCAAGGCCTGACTTCCAGCCCCAAAGCACATCAGTTCACAGGAAAACTCAGCTCCGAAGCCCAGCCCTGTCCTGAGCTCTCGGCAGGCTCCAGGCCAAGTCACATCCCACCCAGGCCTCGGTTTCTCCTCCCCGAGCACATGCAGCGGATCCCTCCCCCCGCCGCCTCGCACGTGCCTCGCCTGCCCCCCGCGGGAGAGCCGTAACCCCCATGGGAAATGGCCCACGCCTCTGCCACAGCCTGGAGACCCCCCAAATTCCTCCTTCTTCCTCCTGGGAGGGAAACTGAGGCACAGCACACCTTCRCACAACATCGGCATGACCAAGCTGAACAAGCCTGTGGGATCTTTATCAAATCCAGGAAAAAAAACCCCAACCCACAGCTGAGGGCGGCAGGGGGGGGGGGTGTTGCTCAGCCACGGCGCACAGCTCCCACCCATTTCACTTCCCTTCCGTTAGCACCTCTGCAGCCGGTGCCAGCACCCGCGGGGGCCGCTGGCCCTTCTCCTCGAGCGACGGCGGCGGGCGGGCGGGCACCGGGACGCTTCCCGCCGCGCCGTCTCGCGGCTCGGCGGACAGAGCCGAGGGGGTCCGGCACGGCGGGGGCCACCGGCTCCGGCACCTGGCCCCGCTCTCCCGGCGCGGCCTGGCTCTCCTTCAAAGCCATTCCTTCGCTAAGAGGAGTTGGCAAAGGACGCGGGACCAGCTGGAAAGCGCCTCGATTAAAAGCGAGAGCGGGGAGAGGGGGGCGGAGCTGGACCCCTGCCCTTCCTGCTGCCGGGGCTTT
>NW_028186578.1:189562-200303 GCF_003343005.1 Rhea americana
CCCGCCCGCTCGCTCGCTCGCGCCCGCCCCCCGCCGTCACGCGGGCGGGCCCCGGCGCTCCGCCGCCGGCCCGTTAAAGGCGAAGCGCCGCCGGGACCCCGGGACCCCCCGACCCGCGGAGGAGGAGGAGGGGGGAGGCACCTCCGGCCGCCCGGCAGAGCGGCGAGGAGGACAAACCCCTTCGGCCTCGCCGCCCTCGCCTCGCGTGGCAGCGCCCGCTCCGCCGCCCGCGGGGTTCCCCGGTGCCTCGTGCAGCACCCCGAGCCCCCCCGCGCGATCCGGCACCCGCCGGGCAAGCGGATCCCCGGCGATGGGTGTCGACGCTCCGGGCGGAAAGGGCAGCGCGCGGCGGCCGCCGGTGCCTGCGGGCACGGCCTGGAGCTCCAGAGCAGCCGGGAGGGATCAGGACCGAGGCTGCACCGCGGCTTCGCTCTGAAAAAGCCCCGCAGAGAAGTGACGTGTAAGGACCGGGAGTAACAACAGGGAGATTTCTAGGGGAAGGAAAAAGGAGAAGAAAGAACTTATCACAAATAACAGGAAAGAGAAGCAGAGAAGGGGGCCGGGGTCATGTCTCCGTTGGAGACTCTCCAGAGCTCTCGGGGTGCCGGACTCCTGATTCCCTTTCCTGCTTTTCCTTTTCCTCCCTCCTTTTCTCCCTTGCCTGGAGTAGGGGCCAGGAAACTGCAGCTTTGTGTCCAACTCGGCAGAGCTGGGCCAAGCCTCCAGCCGAATGCAGTGCCGCCGGCGCGTGCAGACCCTCCAAACCGCCCCTCTGCAGCCCGGCGGCTCCTTTCCCTCGCTGCGTCTGGAGCCTCCCAACTCCCCTGTCTCCGGGAACGACTCATGCCATGGGCGTTCCCGGCCAAGGGACCCATCGCCAGCAGCTCAGGGAGACAGAATACACCCAGATATCAGAAAGAAACACCCCGTCGAGCCCCAGCGAGCGCCGGGGTGCCCCGGCCCGCGGCCCCTGCCATGCCGTGCCGTTCGGGGAGGGCCAGGGTGATGCGTCGTGTGCGGTCGGTCCATCGCTGCTCTCCCTGAGCCGGCGCCTTCCCAGGAACGTGGCAGCAGCCTCGGGGCTGGGAAACGGGGCAGGAACACGGGCTGGGGCAGCGTTTCCACTCGGGCTGTTGATCTGGGAGCAGTGAGGAGCAGCAGGAGGGAAGGGCGATGTGGAGCAAGGAAGGGCGCCGAGCTGGGAAAGGGGGACCTGGCCGCGTCGCGTCGCAGCTCGGGAAGGACGTCCAGGCAGAACAAACCCTGTCGCTGCCCCTCTTCGCCCTCTGATGCTTCGTAGCTGTATTTCCCCGGGCGGTGCTGGAGGGGAGCTGCAGCTCCCACCCCGCGGTGGGGGGAGCCCCCCAGCCCAGTCCTCGTCCCCCCCCTCCACCTCCCCCCGGGGGCCAGAGAGGGTCCCTCCAGGCAGGAGCAGGGGCTGGGGCACGGGCTCTCTTTCCTAGGGTGGCCCTGCCACCTCCTGGCCAGCGTGGGGACTGCCAGCCGGGCCGGTGGCACCTCCACCCCCCACCCCCCCGGGACCCTCAGCCGCCGGGGGGACGCAGGCTGGGGACAGGGACGGGCCCCCCTGCCCCATCAATCTGTGCCCCTCACTCGGCCCCGGCCTTTCCCCCTCCTCCCGGCCGGATACCATCGGACGCGCGATGCAGGGGTGGTAGCCACGGCATCACGGGGTGCCACCGAGTACCGTGGGACGTCACCGGGTGCCACGGGCCGTCGCCAGCTCTCGGTGCTGCGAGCCCTGCGGAGGGCCCGGTGCTGCTGGGGCAGCGCCCGGGAGAAGGACCCTCCTCGGGCACGGCCCCACGCACGCTTCTCACCCTCCGGTCTCCAAACCCTACCCTAAAATGTAGGCACGTGAGCCTGTCTCGGAGGCCCCAGCCTCCCTGCCCCGCCGCCGGCCCCCGGGCTCGTCCCACGCTCGCTGTCTTAGACCCAAGGAGAGAGTCTTCGTCGGGAGCAAAACCAGCCCAGCATCTCCCCTCTCCCCCCCAAGCCCCCGCAGACACCACGAGCTTATTGTTAATAGAGGAAAACTCTCTTCGACTCAAAATTTTTATTCTATTTCATCCCTTCCTTGGCAGGAAACATCAAGTGCCACAAGTTTTTCACAATAAAACACATTCTCACCCACAACAAGCCAAACTGCAGGAGAACAGACTCTAGGGAGGACAACTTAAATACACTCGCTTAAAAACCAAAACACTGAACAAATCCTCAACACACCGCGTCCAAAGGTGGGTCCCGTATAAATACAGTGCAATAATTACGTACGTTTTTACAATGGCTGGGACTAAAAGCACAGACCGATTTCATAGCAAATTCACAGCGGGAAGGGCTCAAAGGTGCAAGGTGACGGCAGGGACTTCTCCAGGGAGTCTCGTCTCCGCGAGGGACCAGCTCCGCTCGCCCGCGCCGGCGGGCTCGGCTCTGGCGCTCCCCCGTTGCAGGACATCGTCCCCAGTGGGAAGAGCCTCGCGGCGCCCGCCTTGGTAAGACCGAGAAGAAGACCTGAGCGGCCGTGTCCAGACCGGCGCCTGGGATCCCGCAGGAAAGCTTGGCTTGGGGAGCTACGTCGGAGCTGCTGCCAGTAGGGACCAGGCTCCGGCAGCCCAGCCACCCTCCAGCCCGCGAGGAGGGCGAGAAGAAGTAAAATAAAGGAAAAAAGCTTATTTTTTCACTGGGAGGAGAGGGGCACCTGAGCGAAGGGAGCGCGCGGCTCTGCCCGGAGCAGCCCCCCGCAGCTCCCGACAAGCCGGGACCAGCAAGGCTGCTCGCGCCCCCTCGGACCCCGCGGCTCCAGGGGACCCCACGGACCCGCGTGGCCAGGCCACGTCAGCAGGCCGAGCCGAGGAGCAGCCAGAAACCCTTCCCGCTTGTTTCCCAGGCGGAGAGCTGATTTACCAAAGTTACAAACACCCTCCCTCGTCCCCAGCTCCGCTTTAAATATCCCCAGTACAGACAGCTTGAAGACGCGGAAGCGAACTAGCGCAGACTGAAGGGAGAGGGGCCGCATCCTGCTGAAGAAACACCGCAGCGAAGGCTCGACAGCCCGGCAAGGCGTTTTCCGAGCCGCCGTCTCGAGATACGTCACCGAGGGGGCTTGGGTAAAACGCTCGTGCTCGAGCTTCCTTCTCTCTCTAACCAGCGGTGACTCGATCTTCGCTGACTTTATTATTCTTTTCTTAAGGCTGTTGCAGCTACTTCTGGGAAAAAACCCAGGAGATGAGAAGCGCCGAGGCGTCCCCCCTTACGGGGCCGTGGGAGAAGGGTCGGCACCGAGCAGGGGCCGAGGAATCGCACGGCTCAAGGCGCACGTGATCTGTGCGGGTCTCGCCTGCCCCAAAATGACCCTCRACAACCAGTCCCGACCCTAAAGGACTGGCCAAACTGGAGACCCMGAGGCGAGGTCCCCCCTCTGCTGCAAACAGCCCCTCCAGGCGCAGGCTTCGACGGATCGAAGCCCGGGGGAACGGGCACCCCAAAACCCCTTTGCACCCAAGCACACCCTGCTCTGCCGGCACCACGAGATGTCTTCATCTTGGGGGGGGTTGCTTGATTTTTCCTCCCTTTCTCCCACCCCCCCCTTTTCCCATAGCCAGTGACTGGATGGGATCGGACTGGATCCTTTGCCTACACCCGCCCGAGCGTTCCCGCAGCCCAGTGAGGGGCCAAAGGCGGCACCCAAAGCCCCTCCAAGACAGACGGGTGGAAGAGGGAGGAAAAGCCACGGAAGGTGACAGACGCCCCGGGTGTCTCGGCTCAAGAGGAGCAGCACCCAACCACCCACAGCCCGACGCCCCCCCAGTGACCACCRCCACCCTGGGACACCCCAGCAGCTCAACCTCCGGGGTCCTTCGCTGCACCGAGGCGACCGAGGGAGGGGAAGAGGCCGAAGGCGCGCGGAGGCCGTCAGCACCATTGCGGGGGCCGGGGAGAGGAGCAAGGTCAGTTCTTCAGCAGGTCGCCCAAGTCGTAAGCCTCGAAGAGGTCGCTGACGCCCTCGCCGCCCTCCAGCCCCCAAAGGTAGTCGTCCTGGTCGAGGGGCGGCGAGAAGGCGACGAAGGGCCCCGAGTCGAGGTAGGACGGGGCGCAGGGCAGCTGGTCCTCCGTCTGCTGCAGGAGGTGCTGGGGCGAGCCCAGCAGCCCTTCCTCCACCTCCACCAGCGCCGGCCGGGGAGGCTCCGCTGGCAGGGCGAGAGGCAGAGACGGGGGTGAGCAGGGCTGGCAACCCACCCCTATGGCCCCCCATGCCAGCATCGCCCTCGGGGCTGGGCGCCTCAGCCCCTGGGGTACCTTTCTCCGGGGAGGGGGCGGCACGGTCRCGCGGGGACATGGTGGAGGAGCTGCTGGTCTCCTTGGCAGGGCTGTCCTCCGGGATCTCCTCCGGGCACAGGTACACCTCGATGGGGCCGTTGGTGCTCCTCAGATGGAGTTGTAGGTTGTCCTGGCCGGGGGGAGAGGCGGGCTCAGGGGACCTCTTGGGGCACACAGGGTGTCTCCCCACTCCCACAGCCCCATGGGACACACAGTGACACCCCTCCCACCCAGAGGAATGATCACTCCCGAGATGCCCCAGACGAAGCCATTCAGCTGCTACGGGATGGGCGGGCGGACGTACAGCACCGAGCGCCGGCCCCGTCGAACACGGCTCCCGGCCCGCTGCCAGCCCCCCGCGCACCTCGTTGAAGTCCGGCACCTCCAGCCGCGTCTCTGGCGGAGCCTTCACAGCGATCACCGTCTGCTCCTGGAAGTTGCTGATGGCGCGGAGGTCCTGGTAGGTGACGTACGCGAGCGTGGGCAAGGAGCGGGTATAGGAAAAAGCAACGCTGCAAGGGAGGYRCCTCAGCTCCCCCCGGCCTGGCAAYGCCGCTACCGAATCCCAGGCTCCAAATGTCCTCCCCAGCCCGGAGCTGGGGTTATCCACCCGGGAAGAGACCCAAGGGAGGAGAAGGGACTCCAAGGGAAGGCGTGGGGCACCCGAGAGCCCGCTCCTGAGCCCGCATGGCTGAGCGCGGCTCTCTCCCAGCAAGGATATCTCTGGTTGGCTTCATCATCCGTCAGCTGCTTCAGCTGCAGGGCGCAGTCCTGGAGGAGCTGGTCCAGCGTCCTCTCCGTCTTGGCCAGCTCGGCCAGCTCCTCGCGCAGCACCTGCTGCTTCGCCGTCACTGACGTGTCCTCAAAGATCCCCGTCCCCCTGCACAGCGGAGATGGCGCCTGAGGAGCTATCAACCTCTGCGGAGAGAGACAGCTCCCTCCACCCATTACCACGTCCCAGTGAGACACCCTACATCCCCAAGCCACTTCTCCTCTTCCTTCCCAGCTTGCCACTTGCGGCCCACCCCTGGGAGCCAGCTCTCCCCATGGATGGGCATCTCTGGCTTGCCCCATTCCCCACCAGCATCACCTACATCCACTGGATGTGGTTCTTGGACTTCTTGCGGATGAGCTGGATGCCCTCCAGCACATTGGTGATGTCGTAGATGCGCCGCTTCTGCACTTCGAGCACCTCGGCGGCACGGTTGAGGTCCAGGACGCCATCAGCCGACTCGCTGAGCAGGTGGATGAACTTYTTGGTGAGCAGCCCCAGCGAGGTGTCGTAGCGCGTCTTCTCGCCGGGGGACTTGGGGGCTGCGGGGAAATGAGAGACCCCGTGAGTGGAATCAGCTCAAAAGCAGCCAAAATGAAGGGCCGAGGACTGGGCATGGCTCGCTCAGCTAGGAAGAGGGTGGGTCAGTTTGGGTCATTCTGGGCAGCGCTAGAGGGATGTTGCAGAGACCAGCAGCTCTATAGGGGAGAGAACCGGGGTCTGCCCCCCCCCCAAACCAGCCTCCCACTTTCCTCCCCGCCTCAGCCCAGCCCCACTTACTCCTCGGGCTGGGGACCTGGGCCAGGGTCCTGCCCTTGCCCTTGGGTGTGCGAAACTCGGGGTGGCACGGCTGGCTGGGACTCTCGAGGTCCAGCTTCCGCTTGGCCTGGAGCAGGAGAGGAAAACCCCCAAAAGTCAAGTTAGGGAAGAGCCAGAGGCCGGACCCAGCGCCGAGGCTGGCCCACACCTCCCGGACCCCTGCGTCCCCACGCTCCCGTCCCGAGGAGGATGGAGACGAAGGTGGCTGGGAGCAGGGGCAGCCCAGGGGGTCCCCGACATCACGGAGCAACGGGCCGGGGGAAGGGACGTGGTGCAGGGACCTGCCCCCTCTCCCMTTCCTGCAGCCCCTGGGACGGGGGTCCGGAGGGTCTCAGGGCCGTGCCCCCATGGGTGCGGAGGAGAGGGGCYGCCTGGGGGCACCGGCGCCCCGATTGCTTCCTGCCCGCTTCCTCCCAGCCCGCTCGGGCACCCACCCGAGCGCTTCCCCGCAGCCACCATCACCACCGCCGCAGGGGTTTCCCCCGGCCCCGAGCTGCCGGCACGGCTCCGCCGGGGCCGAGCCCTGGGAAGGGCCGCAGGGTCCCCCCCCGCGGCGTCCCTCGCGGCTCGGCTCTCCCCGGCAGCACCCAGCTCCGCGCGCAGGGCTTGGGCGCCTCCGCGGGCGGCGGCACCCGAGGGAGCGGGCAGAAAAGGTGCCGGCGGCCGTTTTCCGCGCCCCCCTCTCCGCTAGGGAGGCAGGTTGGCGCTTCGCTCCTGCGGGAATCCGCTCCCTCCCCTCCGGCGGAGAGGGCTCCGCCGCCCCCGGCTCTGCCGGCACCCCGGCAGCGGGCGCGTGGGAAACACCCGCCCCGAGTCAGACCCCGGCGCACCTGCCGGCCCCACGCCGACGACGGGGGGCATCCCACCCCAAACCCTCCCCAGCACCGTCGGGGCGGACAACGCGGCCCCGACCTGCCGGGGGCCAGGCTGCGGTCCCGGACCGAGGGCCGCGTTGGAGGCTGCCGGTGCGTCCCTGTCCCCCTTGGACCCGACAGACAACGGACAAGGGGGAGGCTCGGTCCCAGCTGCCGAGCCCCAGCCGGGCAGGATTAGGCAGACGACAGCTGAGCCGGGCACCGCGCGGGGCTCCCGGCACCCCGCGCCGCGGAGCAGGCGGGCGCAGGGGACAAACCAGCCTCCCGGCCCCGAACACGGCAGGGTCGCCGAGCCCCCCCCCACCCCGGCTGTCGCCCCTGCTCATCCCAGGGGCATCGCACGGTCCTGCCCGCCGCTCGCGGGGACCGCCGGGCACCGCCGCCCGGGGAAGGCACCGCTGCAGCCGGGTGCTCCCCGCGTGCCGCCGGGGCGCGGGAAAGGAGGTTGGATGCCCATTTTGGGCGAGGGCAGGAGGCCTCAGGCAGGGGCGAAGGGCGGCAGGGAGCGGGCCGGGCGCCCCGCCAGCTCCGCCTGCCAARCGGCCCTGGCGCCAGGGGCTACACCCTGCGCCCAGCCCAAGCATCAGAGCAACCCTCTCCCCCCGGGGCCCGCCGCGCGCTCTGCCCGCCAACGCCGCGTTTCGACAGCGCCCGCCGGTTTCTCTGGGCTTGCCCGGGCCCTGCGCGAGCCCCTCCGCCCCCCGCAGCGTGGGAACGCGGCTCCCCGCTATCGGCGCAATTCGAGGCGCCACGGCACCGAACCCCAGCTGGGCTCCCGAGAACCTGCAACCCCCCTGCCGGTTAGGGGAGCACTCCTGAGACCCCCTCCTCACCCCCGTCGTGGGCACAAATCGCCCCCCACGGTGCCCGCGGGCCCCCCTGCAAGACGCAACAGCCCCCAGTCGTAGGGAGAGGGGCAGCGAGCTGCAGCCGTGCCGGCTGCCTGCAGAGCACAGCCGGATTCGGGGGGCTGGAGGAGGCTTCCAGCCCCGCCACGGGAAGAGTTTGACTCCAGCCCTGATTCGAGGCTGGAGAGATGGGAAAAATTCACGCTGGAGAGGAAACACAGCATCCCTCCCCGCTGGTACCGCTCTCCCCCTCTTGCTTCYGATGTCGCCAGCTTCTGCCTCCCCCCTCGGAAAAGCCCCCCAGGCCCCCAGCCGTGGTGCACWCCGATGAAGGCCTGACCACAATCCACCTTCTGCTCCCGCTTTCCCCAGGGCTCCGGCACGGGAGGCCACAAAAGTCGGAGCTAGGCAGGGTCCTGGCCCCGCGGGCGCCCTGACCGCAGGGAGGGTGCCGGGAGGCGATGGGATGGATGCCGCCTCCGTCTCCGCACAGGGAAGTTGGCCCTGCAAGCACCCATCCAAACGGCTCTGCCGACGGGCTCCGGACCCCCTCTCCCCAGGGCAGAGGGTGCCGGAGAGGGCTGGGAACCGCGGCAAAGCCAGCACTCTCTCCGAGGCTCCTTTGCAGCCCTATGCAGATTGCGGGTGGCCGCAAGCAGGACGAATAACCAGGATGGCTTTGGCGYGGGCTAAAACAGCTCTGAAATACAGGTGTTTGTGGGGGAAAGCTGTGTTTACCCTCTCCGAATTGGATCTCGGATCGCCGAGTTAGAGCCTAAGAGAAAGCCAAGGCCCAGCTGTGCTACGCCGGAYAACCTGTCCTGCTTTCCCACGGAGGGACGGCACCCCGGGAACGGGCCCTCTGCCCCGGCCGTGCCACGCAGCCGGAGCGAGCGACCCTGGATGCACTGCGACCTTCTCCCACTGCCTCCTGTGGCGGGAATCCCACCCGCGGGTGGGAGCGGCCACGACTGCCCTGCCTGGGAATTGGGAATCGAGGGAAACGCCGGTTAGCCRTCAGGCGAAGGCCCCCGCCCCAGGCCACCCAGCTCTGCAGTCACARCCTCGACATCCCGGGCTGCCGGGGAGGGGACAGCTGGCCACGGCTCCCGGGATCCTCCCTGGGGACCAGGCTGGCACCTGCGGAGCCATTTGGGACTGGAAAACGCAGAGCTCGGCATCCGCCAGCCCACGCAAGCAGAGAGACCGCTGCTGCCCGGCCCCAGCGACGTCCCCACCTGGCACCAGGCATGGGCAGCCGCCGCGGGAAGGGGGTGTAAATAAATCAATCCAGCCTTTAAAAACTAAATCGAAGTTACAGGCGCACTGGGATGCCTCCCAGGACCTGGGGAGAACAGAACAGAGGCTCACAGTGAGGGCTGGACGCGTGCCCAGGCGCGGGGCGGGCAGGAATTAAATGCCAGCCCCAGCTGCCAGCGGGGGCCCTTCAGGAGGAGGGTCCGAGCCGGGAGCAGCGGCAACGCTTAGCGAAGGGCACGGGCCGGCGTCCGACCCGCATGGCCCCGGGATCGGCAGCGTGCCGTGCCCTCGGTGCGGCGGCTCTGCCCGCGTCGCGTCCACCCGCCAGGGAAGCGGCACGGCCACCGCGACGCAGCCCCTGCCCCAGCCCGCGTCCCCGGCTGCGCTGCAGCTTCCCAGTTTTCTCTTTCGACCGGCGGGCTCGGAGGCTTTGCGAGCGCAGCCCTCACCGGCATCACGGTGACATGGGCACGGCCCAATTCAGCTGTCAGCAATCCCCTTGGCCCCCCCCCAAACCCACACATCCCCCCCCCTGCCCCAGCCCAGCTCACTCTTCCCATGCACCAGGGTCCCTCATGCAAAGCCAGAGGGGAAGGGGACCATTGCCAGTTCTGTCTCACCCCCAGCAAACACATTTCAAGCCCCACCGTGACCCCCCAAGAGCTGATAGCACAACCCAGGCAGGGACCGAGCCCAGGGTARCAAAGCTGAACGGCCCCCGAGGCTCCCGGGGTGACAGGCTGCCTCAGAGGTCACAGTCCAAAGTGGGGGGCCAGCAAAGGGCCCCCCACGACGCACAGCAGCAACCGTGCCGGCACACAGCCTTCACTTCCTTAATGCGGAAAGAGCTTGCAAGGCCCTCGGCTCCGCGGCCGGAGCTTCAGGCACGACCCAAACTGCTTGCAAACAAGAGGCAGAAAAGAGAGAGAAAGAAAGAAAAATAAGAAAAGAGGAAGAGCAGAGCCAGCTTTGCGGGCAAGCAGGAGCTAAGGGAAGTTGAGAAACCTGTGAGCCATTTCACTGAGACTTCTGATTTCGGCCCTTACCCTCCCCCACGCGCAGCCYGCGGAGTGCAGAAACATCTTTCGGGGTGCAGCCCCCGGGGGCGGCTGCAAACCCAGGGGTGGCTGCGCGCCTTGAGCTCACCCAGTCCCGCTCCCCGCCAGCTGCCCCCCCTGCCCAGGGCCAGCGCGGCCTGCAGACCCCAGACCCGCAGAAAGCGGGTGTAAAGACGGGATGAGGGAGGGGGGCGAGGACACCTTACCGGCAGCCTTCCCGCAGAGGCCGATCGGATGCTCCTGAGCTCGGGGCCCTGCGGGGTGGTGTAGAGGCAGCCGCCCCCGGGCGCGGGGACGCTGACAGCCGCCTGCGAGTAGACCTGGGTGAAGTAGCCGGCGGGGACGGAAGGCACCGGGGGGCTGCCCAGGCTGGAAGCCACCCGCTCGGCGGAGCCCATCACCGACACGGCCTTTTGCTGCTGCTGCTGCTGCTGCTGGTGGGGCGGGAGGGCGGCGCCCCCCCTCCCCGCGCCGGGGGACACTCCCCTGGGGAGCCGCAGCATTGCAAAGTCCTTTCCGAGAAGCCCAGCTGGCCCGGGGGAGGGGGCCGGGACGCAGCTCAGCTTTGCAGCGCCGGGGAGGTCACACGCCCAGGGGCAGCATTATCATTTTGGGGGGGGGGGAGATTAGGGGGAGCTGCCCGCTTGCAGCCGCCAGAGGGATCCGCAAGGGCCCTGACAGCGGCCGGAACTCCAAAAAACTTTAAGCAAGCGCCTAAAAGCTGCAGCAGCGGCTACAACACCGGCAGAAGAGCGGCGGGGGGAGGGGGGC
>NW_028186578.1:200656-208858 GCF_003343005.1 Rhea americana
CGCCGCGCGCTGATTGGCCGCCGCCGCATCCGCCCGCCCCGCTGGGGGGGGGGTGTTAAAGGCGCCGCGCCCGCCGCGCTGCGGGGCGGGGCTCCGCATGCAAATCAGGGGGCGGGGCCTGGTTGGCGCCACCTGCTACTACCGAAGTGGGGCAACGCGGGGGGGAACCAGCTTGGACCCCCCCATACTCCTCCACCCCGGGCTGGGGAATATGGTCGCTGGGACAGCGACTGCGACTGCAAGTTGGGTTTATTTTTTGCAAGAAAAGCCCCGCGGCTGCAGCCTGTGGGCTGCAGATCCTTCCCTCACCCCCAAATACACCCCTCCCAAAATACCCCCRCCCGAAAATACCCCCCTCCCAAATTTATCTGCTGTCCAGTAGGCTGCGGAGAACTGCGGGGTTTGGGGTTTGCATCTGTTTGGGAGAAAAACAATTGGGAGCCCTGCACTCAAATCCCGGCTGGCAGCAAACACCCCCCGCAGCCAGGGATCGTGGAGGGAGGGAGCCATTTGGTGGGCAGGAGGCTCGAGAGCAACTCGGGTGTCAGGGGGGTTGGCCTCCAGGTCCCAAAGCTCTGTGTTTTCACCCCAGTYGCCTCGCATGTCCCAGCAGGGAGGCAGCCTGCAGAATCCGGGCAGCCTGTCCTCTCTCCCGAGAGGCTCAGCAGGCAGGGACATCTCTCAGGACAGGGCGATGGATTTGCCTCCTCTGATTCTCTCCCACTTCTTCTGGGCCTGCTGCCAGAAAGGTCTAGTGCCCCTCTGCAAGCAAAAGCCTGATCTGCCCCGGTGCCGCTGTGCATCCTCTATCCATCTGTCCTGACATCTCACATGGGGGGGCCTTGGACAGGACATGCTGCCCTCGGAGCTGGGCACCTCTTCTCCTTTCCTGCACCATCAGGTCCTGTCCTCCAGACTGCGCGTTCTGGGCTGGGGACAGGTCTGCATCGTGCACCCCCGGCTGCATCGTGCACCCCCGGCAGCTCGGGGCGGCTCGGGCGGGAAGGCTGCGGGCTGGCGCGGGCTCTCAGCAAGGCTAGCTTCACGGCCCCTTTGCACTACAGCGTGTCTTGCATGTCCTCGGGATCAATCATGTTTGCCTGGAGAAGGAAAGGGAGAAAGGGGTGTGTGTGAAGGATGCCCACTGTGGCTGCTGGGCTATGCTGGGACACAGTGGTGGCACAAAGCCAAGGCAGTGGCAAATCCCTGAGCAAGGGGAGCTCAGGAACCTACTGGGACCAGTACAAGGCACCCACAGCCCCTGGGCTGAGCCACAGTTTAATCCTGGTGAGGCCTTCAAGCTGGAACAGTTGGTCCCCTTCCAGCCTGCTCTACTCCAGCATGAGACTGTGTCATATTCAGGCTGGGGACAAGGGGCGTTTGGGTACGGAGGTGGAGTTTGCTGTAAAAAGACCACCTAGAAGACACACGGRCAGACAGGCGCACACGCCAGCACCACGGCTTCTGATATGTAAGGCACCTGGGGAGGGGACATGGAGACAGGCACCGGGCCCTAGTCTAGATGGGCTTCCAGGCCCTAACTTGGTTTGGGAAACACCCCAAAATTTGCCAGTGGCCTCTGATCCAAGACAAAATTTTGCCTGTAACTGTGCAAAAGCTTTTCCTCTTCCTGTAAGCTCAGCACTGAGCCATGCCTCGTGCTCCCTGGCTCTCCATCAGGGCTGGGGGGTTGAGGCCGAATGAAAACCCTGCAGCACAGCCCAGCACCAGCAGGAAACCCTGCGGGCCCAGCTGGGCGCTGTGTCCGAATGCCAGGAGCTCAGCTGCGCTTGGCAGCTCAATCCACAACAGACCTTTGTGTTCCACCTACGGGGGAGAAGGCAACTGCTGTCTCCATTTTAGCTCACAGAGACAAGGCAGAGCCCTATGGGGTGGATAAATCCGTGTCGTCCCACTGCCTTTGGCTGCCTTCAGCAGGGTGACCCCCCTGCCCAGGGATGGGGTTGGTGTGATGCTGGTTGAGAGCAAGGAGCGCCCAGTCTCTGGGGGCTGCAGATGACAGACTGTGCCCCAATCTCCTGCAGCGCAAGAGTGGAGAGGACGTTGCCACACCTCACCGATCGCTGGAGTGAGGGTTGTCCGAGCTGTTCAGGAGGTTCCGCAAAATCAGCTCTTGCTCTTGTGCCTTGTTGAACTCAATGGACCTCACCTCCTCGACTATCCTGGAGGCACAACCAAAAGAGGAGTTAGGAGCGAGCTTCCCCTCAGTGACCCCATCCACCTTATGCCCCTTCTGCAGCCCATCACCTCCTACCCGTCAGTCCCACCATCCAACACTCTCCTAACCCTCCCCAGGAAGGATACAGGCCTTCACAGGGGAGATATGAGACCGTCACAGCCAGCCTGACAAAAAGCCAGTCCAGGCCAAGCTGGGAAAAGGACAGTACAAGGGTGCTCTGAGCCCAGGGTGAAGGGCTCAGTGAAGAAGTCTGAAGAACGGAGTCTACTACTGCCCAGGCAACCAGGTGTAGTTCTGCTACTAAGAGTAGTGCTTGGTCTGTGCTGTGACCATGCTCATGTGGCTGGCAGAGATGTGTGGTGGGGCATGTTTGAGCCCAGAGTGTGTACACAGATGATATAATAGCCAGCAAAGGTCTGAAGTCTGACCCCACTGAAATTCGTGGGGGAAAAGGTTTTCCCTTGGCTGGAGGGGTCTGCCCTTTGAAATGCCACCGTACCAGGAGGGGGCATCCCTTGCTTTTCGTGTTGTGCTACAACCCCCAAGATCCACCGGCCAAGAAGGCCTGTTCCACTGCCCTCCAGCCTACACCTTTCCTCCACAGAGTGGCCACACCCCATAAATCACTCAGGGGTAGCAATGGAGATGTGAAACCAGTTTAGCAACAGGAGGGAAAGGCTGGTACCCAGTGACAGGTGCATGACAGGAGTTGGGAGGTCTCCGTCAGCAGAGAAGTGTCCAAAATAACCACCAAGCATGGAGGCTGGTGGGTGATTTCACCCAATGGGAGACTCAAGGTAGTCTTAGGTTTCCTACCAGAAATTATGTCTCTGGCCACTGTCCACCCAGACAGACAGAAAGGCCGTGGACTTCATCCAAGAGGACAAACTCTCTCCAGTTCTCTCTTTCTAGACAAGAGCTGTATTACCTAATACCTGCTCAACAGGGCTTCTCCAGGCTTTACAGCCATGGCTTTCCACCAGTAAAATCCTCTTCTGTGTCAGAACCCATGGGATGGTATCTCTTTGCCACATAGATGCCTCCAGATGGGTGGCAGCTATCAGCTTCCACCCACAACTGAAAAGAAAGCCTTTCTGAGACAGATCTCCCTGAAGAGGGGGTTATTTTGCCTTGGCTGTGCACAAATGGGCTGATTCCACCTAATCTAGCCTATGACCAAGCTAGCAAAGAGGAAAGAGTTTTGTAGTTGGCCTCACGTGTTGAGCTCTTCACGGATTTGCTTGTACTGTCTGAGGTTCTCCTGGATGGAATGCAAGAGGAGGCAGAAGTCGTTAAAGGTCTCCTTGCTCAGGTTGGCTAGGTTGTTGTAGGTGAACGGCTCCTGGAGGTTGTGCACGGAGGCCTTGTCCCACATCACTGCTTTCAAGTGTGTCAGGCTGAGCTCAGGGTCCATGTCAACATCCTCGTTGACCAGCTGAAAGGGTTAAACACAGCAATGCAGCCACATCTGCTCACCTTCACCAGTGGAAGCACTCAGGAGGTCCTTACAGATCTGGTACAAGGACCAACCCTCCCTATGTTGTCAAATAACCCAAGCCTGGAGTCCAGCACAAAGGAGACAAAAATCCAGGCCTTCACATGCTGAAGGTAGGTGCAAAGTATAGCTACAACTAAAGCCAGCTGCAAACTGTTTTGAAAGAATTCAGTTTTTTCCATTCTCCTCTCTTCCCATTGATTTTTTTTCCATAAAAAGCCTCCATTTTACCAAAATTCTCCTGATTTTTGGCTGAGGAGGCAAAAATTAACCAATGATGGTAAGACAGAAGTGCAGTCTCTGGTCCCAGAAGCTTTGCTCCATCAGCTGGTCCCCCAGGTGCAGTGAGTTCAACACCCAAGAGCATTTCTCTTCCTAGGGCACAGCCCCATGGGAACTGCAGTCTGGAGCCTTCTCCTCTCAGGACACCTCAGCTCCCTGAAGGACCATGTCACCACCTGGCAAAGCACCTTTCTTCCTCCCAAGCCACACATCTCGTCTCTGGAAGTCAGTGTCCCCTAGAGAGGGGGACATCAACCCCAAATCCCCACTATCACTCTGTAGAGTCCTGGGTGACATGAGGCCTCTGTCATATGAGAAATCATGTTGGGGTTGGATGTGCCTCTAAACTAGCCCCTGGAGGGGATCAAGGCTCCTTTTGAGCAGGGGGAATTTCCCTTCATCCTCCCCCCAGAGACTCCAAAATAGGTGATCATGTGCTGCAAAGTGGTGCCCAGGGTGTTCCCACAATCCCTGCTCTTGGAGAAAACAAGAAGAACAGGATGAGGACAGTTGGGTGGAGCTCCCCTTAGGGAGGGATTGGGCATGGGAGGCAACCCTGACCACAGGTCTCTCGTTTGGATGCCCAGGGAGATCTCTCTATAGGGAACCACCAAAACATGCCCCTTCCAGGGTGGTTTTGATGCRTGTTTTCAGCCCACAGTAGCCCCATCTTTGGCTTGGGATGCCCACAGAGCTGGCCTGCCCTGGGCGCTTAGCCCCATGGCCAGCTTACCTCCAGGCTGGGCAGAGCAGCCAGGCTGGCCCCCTGCTCCTTCTTCTGTTCCTTCTTTTCATGGGTGATCAAAGATTCTTCCAGGCTCGACATTACCACAGCCACCAGCARGTTGGCGCAGATGAAGGTCCCACCCGTGAGGAAGATTAGGAAGTAAATGGCACCCCCTATTTTCACAGCATGCCCTTCTTTCCTGCCAGGCACAGGGACAATCTGGTTCACGGCTGGTGGTGGCGACCGTCCAAGCATGGATTCTCTCTCAGCATCCATGGAAAAGGAGTCCCCATCTTGCCCCCACACACCCATATCCCACTCAGTCCTCCCTCTTTCTCCAGGTTAAGGGGGGACCCCAGCCCAGCCCAGCCCAGAGCCCAGAGCCCAGGTCCAAGGCTTCCCAAGCCCTGTCACTCCCTGCAGTGGCTCTGGTGGTTCAGAGCCCTGCAAAAAAGACCAGGGCTGCCTCACTCACTCGAAGGCCTGGTAGATGTTCAGCCAGCCATCTTGTGTGACGCAGACGAAGAGCGAGTACAGAGCCTTCCCCAGGTTGCCAAAGTGGGCTGGGATGATGTTGCTAAAGAGGATGACACCGAGCATCGCGAAAACCTGCACAAAGATAGCAATGCTGGGGGTCTCACCTTCATCATCCCCTCCTCAGGTTGTGCCAGAAAAGGTGCTTAACATCTTCCAGCCTACAGCCCAGGGGTGAGACAAGGGAAGGCAGTTATACTGCTWGGCCTGAGCAGGGTTCTACCAAGCACACCAGTCATGGGACTGGGAGCTCAGGAACTATCTGCTTCTGATAATTGTAGCCAACACTGGATCCCATTGACCAAGGCCAAGGTGTTTCCTGGAGGCCCTGGGCTAATGCTCTCCTGCTAGCTCCCAGGCCCACTGCCAGGTGGGCATTTCCTTGGGGAAGTGGGTGGCTTACCAGCATGAGGATAAARAGCAGGAACATGATGTTGATTAGGTTGGGAATGGCCTTGAAGATCACTCGGATCATCCTCGCCAGCCCCTTGACCAGCATGCAGACCTGCAGCAGCCTCATCACCCTGGGGCAAGGTGAGAGCTCCCGTCGCCTCGCTGATGGTGGGGGGAGGAAAGAGCCAGGACGCCTGGGTTCCCTCCCTGCCTCTCCTGCGAGGGTTTGGGAGAGGCTCTGCACTGCCAGTGGAACTCACCAAACCAGCTCAAAAAAGTAACAGTGAAGAGCAAGAGATGAAAAGAGCTTGAGCTCCTTGGCATCTCTGGCTTGCAGCCTTGGTGGAGAAATGGTCTCCCAGCTGATGTTGTGTGTCCAAACAAGGAAATTTAGAAGCTATGGGGTTTCCTTGGTTTGTTGCTGGCTTTGGGCAAATCCCTCCCCCATGCCTCAGTTTCCCCACTCCTGTCCGACTGCTCAGGGAGAGAAGACCTTGCTTCCCACCAGTGCACACCCAGGGTCTGGCACAGCAGTGGGCAGGATGGGGCACCCTGTCTCAGGGAAGAAATGTGTCAGTTCAGACCAAACCAGGGAAGCTGGGGGCTTTGGAGGAGGTCACCCCCTTCCCTCGCTCACCTCAGGATGTGGAAAATCTTCTGGTCGTTGAGCAGGGGGATCAGGGGCCCGACGAGCAGGTAGACCACAATGAGAAAGTTGAAGATGTTCCAGCCATCCTGCAGCGAGAGGAAGAAGGGCCGAACTCCGCAGCTGCGCAGCACCGTGCGTGCAGGACCAGCAGGTCTGAATCACCGGCTGCGGCCACAGGGACCCCCAAAAATGCCCAAGGGAGCAGCAGTGGGACCCCAAGTGACTCAGGCCCTTTCCTCTCTCATGGTTCAACCTCCCCCTCAGCAAGATCCACAGCAGGGATCAGCAGAGAGGGGACTGCAAATAGTGGATTTGCCCCCGTGGGTCTGCCCCACGGCCCAAGGGGGCAGGCTTGAGCTGGTGGGGGGGCTCCTCCAGCAGCTCCTGGGCCACTGGGTGAGCAGGGCTAGGAGCCATTGGCTGCAGTGGTCCAGCAGCCAAGCATCTGCCCACATGGGCTGGGAGCCCTGGAGAAGATCCTGGTTTCTCCTAGGGAGGGCAAGCCCTGGAGGGGACATCACCGTCCCCGGCAGCACAGGGGCATGAGAACGGGGCCCAGGAGTCCGGCTTTTTGCTGCCTTAACCACGATAAAAGCAGGCGCTGCTTCGCCCAGGCAGCCGCAGAGGCGGTTGTTGAAGGTGGCCTCTTCCTCCTCTTCCCCTGGAGACGGCAGCATCGAGCCGCAGCTGGGAGAGCCCGGCTCAGCCCTGCTGGGCCCAGGGCCTGAGCYGCATCCCTGTCCCCTCGCCCTGTCCTCCTTTCCCTGTCCTCCTGCACAGCAGCGAGGGCTCCTGGAGACCCACCGGAGAGGAGGCAGCGCGCACAGGCTGGATGGACGCTGGGACACCCGCAGCAAGGAGCGAGTAGATGAGCAACCATGGAACACAGGGACATAGGGGACACGGATGCAGGAACACAGGGATGCTGAGAGCCTCCAGCCAGGGTCGCTCACCTTCCAGTACAGCCAGAAACCTTTGTACCAGTTGAGCAGGACCTCGAAGAAGAGGACCATTAGCACGATGTTGTCTATGGCAGTGCTCAGCGAATAGTAGATCTGGAGAGAGGACAGAGACAAGCTCTGAAGAGCATCACCAGAGAGGGGACGGGCTGTGCTCCGCGCTCGCAGCTCCTCGAGTAGGGCCATCGCAGGATGCAAAATGTAGAATCTCATCCCCCCAACTCCCCAATTTCCCCACTCAAACTGGTTGCCACTTCTAGCTGCTCCCAGGGGTTTGCAGCCTGGATGGGTAAAAACGCTACCAGCAATTGAGGACAAACGGCACCAAAGGATGGGGGGGGGGGCCTCGCTCTTCCTCCCCTTCCTCTCCCCCCAGTGATGCTTTGAGGACCCAGACGTTGCCCTCCCAGATGGAGGAAGTTCAGCAGATCTTCTCCAATCAAGTCACCCTGATGCCGGGGGGTTGCGGATGCCAAAAGGAGCCACCCCCCCCCCCACGGGAGTGACCCAGCGAGGGCAAGCTCCGTGGATTCGCTGGTGGCTAGTACGGCTGGGATTCCCCCAGCTCACTCTCCTCACCGGGCATGAATCTCCCCGGGAAGGAGCAGCACTGGGGCGTCTCTCCGCCGGGTAAAGGTGCCTGGCGGCGTTCACAGATGTACCGGAAAGGCTGCCCAGGTCCAGAGGCATCAAAAAGAGGGGGGGGAAGCGCAGGAGGAGAGGGGAGGCCCGGCGGGAGCCCGGCGCGCGTGCAGCGGGCGCTCACCCCCTTGAAGCGCGGTATCGCCTGGCTGGCGATCACCGCCGCGTTGGTGATGACGAGCCCGGCCACGGTGAACTTGAAGGCCGGGTGGGCGAGGAAGCGGCCCGTGCACACCTTGGAGAGGTACTCCTCGCGGTCCCAGAGGTCCTGGCGGGGGCGAAGCGGGCTGAGCGCGGCGCCCGGGGGCTGCCCCAGCGCCC
>NW_028186578.1:209193-210974 GCF_003343005.1 Rhea americana
CGGCATCGCCCCGGGCCCGCCGCGCTGTGACCTCACCGCTCCAAGCCGCCGGAACGGGTGACGTCACCCTTCCGTGCCCTGTGACGTCACCCTTCCGTGCGCTGTGACATCACCCTTCTGCGCACCGTGACATCATCGCTTCCCCCTCCGTGGTGGGGGGGGCGGGAAGGGGGGAGCCCCCGTCCCTGATACTTGTCCGGCTCCGGGTGGCTCTTCCCCGGGGCGTCCGAGCGGGCTCCAGCACCGGCATCACGCGAGGGTACAAATCCGCCCCCCCTGCCCCGTTTTGGAGGCCGGGGGGCTCGGGGGGCCCGGGCGGGGCTGGCGAGCCCCCAGCCACCCCGCGCGCAGCCCCCGGGCTGGGCAGGCTCCCGGCCCGGCTCGGGGGAACCGGCGCTCGCGGCGCGTTCTCGTCCCCTCCGCGGGCCGCGGGCCCGAGCCTGGACATCGCCCGTGGGAAAGCGGAAGCCGAAGGATGGGCTGGAGCGCGAGGGCCGGCTGCCAGGACGCCTGGGCCCCTGCTGCCAGCGCTGCCGGGTGGTCCCCAGCGGGGCGGGCAGGGCCAGGGGGCTTCGCTCTCCCCACGGGCCCCCCACTCCCACCCCACGCCGGCAAAGCTGGAGCTACACTGGGCTGCTCCGGGGACCTCAGCACAAGTCCAGCCTCCCGAAAAATCAGCCCGGAGCCTGATCCCGGCGCGTTTGGGCGTGGGCGGTGGCTGGGCGAGAAGGGCCGCGGGGCCGGGCAGGGTGCCGGCCCCGCGGGGACGGCGCGGAGGAGCCGTCGAGGCGCTCCGCAGCGAGAGGAGGCTGCAGCGCCCCCACCCCCCATCAGCGCGATTCGGGGGGTACCGCCACGAGGACGGAGAGGGGAGGAGGGGGTTTCGCTCGGCACCACAGCCGTGCCTCAGTTTCCCCGCTCTGCCCCACAGCTGCCCCACGCGCAGGGAGGCGCCTTGGCCGTGCTGCATGCCCCAGCGCCGGGTGCTGAGCCGGGGTGGATCAAGAACAGCCCCCCCCCCCGCCAACCCCCCCAGGGCCCCTGACTCATCGTCCCCCCCACCCCCCAGCCCGGAGCAAGGCCGGGCAGCCTGGCCGTGCTCCGGCTGCTCCGTGCCGTGAGTTAGGACAGGAAGAGCCATCGCTTGAGCCGAAAATGCCGCAGGGCCCCGGGAGAYGGATATTTCGCCAAGTTGGGAGCAAGCCAACGGCGCGGGGATGCCCGGGATGGGGAACGGCCCGAGACATTCCCAGGGCTGGGGAAAGGGACCTTTTAATTTTGGGGGGGGGGGGCTGATACTGGGTGGGGGGGGTTGCATGTGCGTGTGCGCCGCTGTTGGCAGGGAAGGGGTATGGGTGTGCTGGGGTCCTTGCACGTATGTGAGCACACACATGTGTGCACGTCACTGGTATGTGTGTGTGCATACGTGTGAGTGTGCACATGTGTGTCACTGCTGGGGGTGTGCACGCACTGCATGTCAGCTGCAGCGTGGGTGTATTGCTCCACGCACATGTGTGCACACACGTGCGTGCATACATCTCTTTTAGGGGTAGTGTATGTGTGTGTGTGCATCCCTGCTGGGATATATATAAGCAAATCTGCACATGTGTGCATATGCGCGGGTGTCCACCCAGACGTCTGTGCAAGTGTGTACACGCACGTGCCTGTGGGTGTGCACAAGTACATGCATGTGCATGCAAACCGCACGTGTGCAAAAAGGCACGCGTGCACACGCGTGCGCTCACGCAGAAGTGCACGCGTGTCTCCACGCGCACGTTCGT
>NW_028186578.1:211509-214140 GCF_003343005.1 Rhea americana
AGTCTTCCCCTTGACAAAACGGCGCTTCCAAGACAAAAGCAACCGCCTCGGGAAAAGGGTCCGGAGCAAAAGGCTTCACCGGCCCCGCGCGGCAGCACGGAGGGGCACGGGCTGGAGCGGCACGGAGGGATTTGTTGCAATAAATCTGCCCCGCGAGGGAAATCCCGGGCCCAGCGAGGCAAAGGGATTTATTTTTAGCAGTGTGGGTTTTTTTTTTTCTTTTATCAGGGTTTCCAAAGAAATTTTCAACTTTGCAATCCCGGGCAGGAACGCGAGCCGGGGCAGGGGTCCACGTGCCGGGGGCAGCCTTCCCACCCCCCCTGCCCCCCCCGGCCTCGTCGTTCCCATCGCCGGGGCAGAGGCCTGGGAACCGCCGCGCGGCTCTTCCAGGAACCGCGCTGGGATCCGCCTGCTGCGGCGGAGGAGGCGATGGCCCCGCGAGGCTTCCCGGGAGCTCCCGCCAAAGCCTCCCCGCTGCCAAAAAACCTGTGAGCCCGCGGGGAGCCGGTGCCCCCAGCGGCCCGGGGACCGGCCGAGGTGCTGCGGGCTCCTCGCCGTCCCCGCCGGGGAGCAAGCGTTGCTGGCGGGGCGTTCGCGTCGCCCAGCCCGGATACGGAGCCGGCGCTCAAGAGCCGAAAACAGCAGGGCAGCATCATTAATTGCTGTTATTAATTATTGGCGATTACGAGCCGTGCCGGGAATGCGAGGGTTGAAGCGAGGCCGCGCTTTGGAGCTGGTCCGCTGCCAGGYGGGGCGACGGGAGGGCAGAGGGCCGTGGTGGCTGCCCAAGGAGTCGGGATTTGGGGCCAAGCTCCTCCGYGCTCGGCGCTGTACGAGCACCTACCCATCCCAGCCGAAGCCGTTTGGGCCCCAAACTCAAATCCGAGCACGGCTCTGCAGCCCCGGGAGGAGAGGCGACGCCGGGACGGGCACCACGAGGTTCCTCCCAGCCTCCCCCCGCGGGGCCGACGGCTGCCACCGCGCTCTTGGCCCCGGGAGGACCCACGGAAAAATGCCCCCTGCTCTGGGCGAGAGGAGCCTGGYGGGTGATGGCTTTGCCCCCAGCTCATGTTGCAGCTCGCGGGGATCAGGGCTGAAGCTAGCGGGRAAAGACCGAGAGCGCCGAGCGAGAGGGGAAAGGTTTGCTCGGCTGCGCCGGCCCATGCCGCACGGCCCCTCCTGGCTCCTTCCTCCTCCTCTTCCTCCCCCAGCCCGACCCGCTCGCTCGCTTCTCCCAGCCTCCAGCCCTGCTCACCTGCGGGTCTGCAGAGCCACTGGGGATGCGGGTGCACCCCAAAGCCAAGCGCCAGCGCCCTGCTCGGCCCAGGGAGGAGAGGATTGGGCCYGGGTGACCCAAATGAGAGCCCGGCACGAGGCAGGGAGGAGCCGAAGCTCCACGCGGGGGCCGGGAGCCCGGAGCAGGCAGGAGGCCCCCGAGCCACCTCTAATTACGGGCAGGCGAGAGCCTTCCCTGGGGAGCAGGATCCGGCCCAGCTGCGCCGGCAGCAGCCACAGGGCTCTGCAGCTGAGCAAGTCACATCTGGGAGGCCAAAGGCAACTGCCCCCCCCCCCAAATCCAGGGGGAGGAGAGGGATTTCTGCCTCCTCTGCCTTTGCCTCTGCACCCCAAGCCCAGCCGTGGGGCCACCACACAGCAACCCCCCCCCAGGGCAGGCAAGGCTCCAAGCAGCCCCATTCAGAGCCAGGGCAGGCATTGCCCGGCCGTGCCCCAGCCCCTTGGGTTATCCCAGCTGTCCCTCATCCTTTTCCCAGGAAAAACAGCCTGGGAAACACCTCCGCTTGCACCCAGCATGGAGGCACCCTCGGGGCGAGGGTGGAGCTGTCCCCAGCCGCTGTGGAGCTGAGCCACAGCAGGGAGCCGCTTCCCGGGTTAAACTCGGGAAAGGGTCTCCCTGCCGCTGGCACCCCAGCGCGCGCTCCCCAGGGCCACCTGGCATCCGTGGGCTCTGCAGCGCCGTGAGCTAAAGTGGAGGAAGAGAGATAGCGTCTTCGCTCCTTCCACATCAGATAAGGAGAGCAGCGCCCAAAATAGCTGGCGGACACCTCCGCCGGGAGACGGCAGCCTAGGGTTAATTCCTACCATACCTTAGCTGACATTTCAAAGCTATTAAACAATTAATGAGATTCCTAAGGTAACCCTAGAAGTTACAATCGCCGTCGATGGCAACACCGCAGCCCCTGCCTCTGGGGCTGCTGCTCTCCTCCGAGTCCCACGGATCAACCCCAGCAACTCGGCACAGCTTTAATATCCCCCCCCACACACACACGCGCGCTACCCTGGCTCCTCCGGGCCGGGTTCGGTGAGGACGCAGAGAGAAGGAGGGCGAAGCCGTTCGAAATGACCTTTGTTTTATTACGTAAAAATTTAACTTTTATAAAAAGTTTATAAAGCAAGTATAAGGCATGTCAGCAGAAATTCACCTTCCTGCAAAAGGTACAAACGTTTATACTCTAGTATAGAGCTCCACAATACACGAGGCCGCGGCCCCAGAGAGTTTGGTTTGTATTCGAGAATTGCCCCCCCTCCCCTCCCACCTTTAAAAAGAACTCAATCACTATAATCCAAAAATATACAGACAACTGCATCTTCACCAGTCTATCGTGTTAAAAA
>NW_028186578.1:216616-217565 GCF_003343005.1 Rhea americana
GGATACCTCGGGGCCCTGCTCGGGCCGGGTGGGTGGGGGGGGGGGTTACAGGGGCACCTGGAGTAAATTACGCCTGCCCACAAAAGCAATTTCTTCCAGATCTGCCCAAATCCCCAAATTTCGGTTGCATTGAGTTTTCCTTCCCTCGCTTGCAAAGGAAACAAACCCCGATGGGTCCCGGGACCCCCAAAGCCACGGGGCAGCCGTGCTCTGCCCACCCTTCGCCATGGGGCTGCCCTGAGGCCCCCCAGAAAAGCACAGGAAAGCCGCAGCAAGCCGCTTTTTTGGGTGCCCCCCCCACACCACCCTCCTTGCTCCTTTCCTGGGAAACGGCCTGCATGCGGAGGGTGGCAGCTTGGGAAGAGCCCCGGCGGCGGTGGCGGCACGGGCCGGCACTTTATTCCCATTATTTAAATCCTCCTTAACCTGTTCCCGGGGGAGGCAGCAACAACCCGCTTGCCCCGACCCCCCCCCCCCCCAGTGGCTTTTGCAGAAACCCTCCCGGAGCGCCTTTGCCTCAAGGGGTACCCGGACCCCCCCCCAACCCCGCGCCGCAACCCCGTCATCCCCATCCTCGCCGGGCGGCCGCGGTGGCACCGCTGACCCCGCTGTTCCCATGCCCGGCCCCGCTCGCCGCCCCCCATTTCCCAGGGGGGGGCGGGGGGGGCTGAAAGGCTGCGCCGGGGGCTTTTGTTTGCAGGGGGTTTTGTTGGCGGGCCGTTCCCACAGGCCCCGCTTGGGCGGCGGGACCCGCTGCCTTTGCCCAGCTGTGGCCCGGGCCCTCCAGCTGTGTTGATCTAACTCCCGGCCCCAGACAGCCTGGCGCCAGCCCTGCGCACGTCATGCATTCACACAGGGATGCGTGGCCAAGGCAACCTTCCCGCCGCCATGGCCACGGCGCGGCCCGGCCCCGCCAATGAGCGCCGGCACGGCACGCGGGGCGGCGCGG
>NW_028186578.1:219446-221456 GCF_003343005.1 Rhea americana
CAGATCCCCCCCCCCATCACCACCAGCCTTTCCGTGCCTCAGTTTCCCCAAGCTCTGGTGCGCTGTGCCGCGCAGCGCCTGGCGCCTCGGTCCCCGCAGACGGGCTCTCCCCGCTGGCCCCCGGCTCCCCGCGCGTGTGCGGCGGCTTCACCGAGCCGGCCGGGTGGCTTCGCCCGCCCCGGGAGCGCGGAGGGGACCGGGGACGTGTTCCACGGCGCGTGCCGGGGGGAGGGGGCCGCGGGGCCCTGCAGGGCTCCTTGCCCCGGGGGGATGGAGCAGGGAAATGGGGGGTGTCGCTCTCCCAGCTCCGAGACGGCTGCAGGGCAAGGAAGWGAAGAGCTCCAACGCCGCTACCACCCCCCCCCCGGCTCTGGGGAAACTGAGGCACGGCCTGGGGAGCTACCCTGGGGGGACCTTGGGCACAGGACTGGTGAACCTCGCCCATCCTCATCACCTCAGTGAGATGGCACTTACCGTTTGCCCCCAGGGCCTCTRAAATTCGGGGTTCCTCAGCTCCCCCCCTGCCCTGTGCCATTGCCAAAGGAGAGCCAGCCCCACCTGCCCGCGCCTGCAGGCAGCGCGAAGCAACAGCACGCTGAAGGGCACGTGTTGCTGGCCATCATTAGGGTTCAGAGTGAACAAGGGAAGTCCCCTGAAGGGGGAGATGAGCACACACCTCCCTTCTCCCTCYCTCCAGGGGGACTAGCAGCTCCGTCTTTGGCTAGCTGCCCAGTCTGATCATTAGTCACCAGCCCTGTCCAGGAGAAAGGAGAGAGAGGATGTCACTTTGTCACRTAAGGAAAGGGGGACGGGGGCACGGAGGGGTCGGGCTGTGCAGCGGGGCTCTGYGCCCCACTGCTTGCAGCTCAGGGGAGAGGAAACTGCCCCATGGGGGGGTCCAAACCTAGCCTCCACCCTGAGCCACGCCGCAGGACTGGCAAACCCCATGCGGCCCCGCGCCACCGCCAGCCTGGCCACCGCGGCCCCAGTGACCCGCTCCGTGCCTCAGTTTCCCCAGCCCCTCCGGGCCTGCTGGGAGCAGCGGCTCGGCTCCAGCCCCGCCACCTCCGTTGCAGGCTGTCGCCTGGCGGCGCCGGGAAGGAGAGGGCGAGAGGGAACCACAGCTTCCTCAGAGGAAGCAGGAGCGCTTTTCCAGGCCAAATCCCGGGCATCCGAAACATCCCTCCCCGAGGAGCCGCGGGGACAGGACGGCAGCAGGCGGGCGCCTGGCGGGTGACTCACGGCATCCTCGGAGGGAGCTGCCCCTCCGCCGGGCAGCGGCACGCGGAAGCCGGGGGTCCGCGGGAGGCAGCGCCCGGCCCCGGGCCCCCCGCAGCCCTTCCTCGGCCGGCCGGGAAGGGCGGGAGCGGGCCGGGAGCAGCCGGGCCAGCGCTAACAGCTGGCGGCCGCCGTTCCCAGAGCCGGCGCTCGGGATTCCCCGACAGCTGCTTCCTGCTGCCGGTATCTCACGGGCTCATCTGGGGGAGCTGGGACCGGCCGCCCGCTCGCCGCCTCCCCCCGCCGCTTCCTGCGCTGGCACGCCGGGCTCCGGCCTCCTTTCTCACGGCCTCCCCCCAAGGACGCCCGGAGCCTCCCCGGAGCAAGGAGATCCCCCAGGACCCGGCTCCATCCCTTTTCCTCTCCTTTCTCCCAGCGCATCGCTCTCAACCTCCCTCAAAATGCCCCGATTGCTGCAGCAGCCCCAGATGGGTCCCTCCAGCACCCCAGGGTGCTTTAGCCTCCCCCCCACCATGGGTGCTCCCGTCCCGCCTCCCTTTGCTCTGCCTCCTTTTCCCTTCATCCGCTCGATGCCTGCCCGGTCCTTTCCCTTGCCGGTGCAGAGGAGGAGGAGGAGGAGGAGGCGGGCGCGAAGGACGGCCGTGCAGGTGGGAGCAGCTCTCTTGGCGGCTCCCAGCCGGGGCCCGGCGCAGGTGCAGGGACACTGGTGACTCAGAGGAGCCCGGGCCCCGCCGGCACGGGCGCCGCGAGCGAGGCGCCCGCCGCCTCCCA
>NW_028186578.1:221997-225747 GCF_003343005.1 Rhea americana
CCCCCCGGCCCGGCCCCCGTGGAAAAACACGGCGGGGAGGATGCTCTATCTCAGCACCCATCAGCCTCTAATAAACCCGCTTTATTTTTAGCTAAGGTGAAAGCCAGAGCAACCAACTCAAGAGTATTTTCCACTCACATCTGCATTTGTACAATTTGGGTTTCCTGTCGCGGTTTAGGCGCTTTTCAAAGCAGCCTGAATTGTTATTTTGTTCGCTCGGCRAAAAAGCCCTTCGCATCTCTCCGTCAATATAAATAACGCGTGCACATCCCCGCCGCGGGCCCGGGCGCCCGGCCGGCCCCGCGGCAGCGCCTCGGGGCGCCTCTTTCTCAGAACAGGGCTCAGAGCGGAGCCGCCGGCCGGGAAGCGCCGGCGGAGCCGGAGGCGCCGGCAGCGACGCTGCTCCGTGGGGCTGGGTGGGGTGGGGTGGGGGGCTCGCACACTCCCCCCCCCCCCAGAGCTGATGGGTGCAAAGCGCCTGGGAAATGGGATGTTTTCCCCAGTGGGGAAACTGAGGCAGGCGAGGGGGGCGAGAAGGGACCAGCTCGGCCCCTCTCATTCCTGGGGCTCGGAAAACGCGATGGGCAGCAGGCACAGGCAGAAGCAATGGGGACAGGAGGGGGCCCATGACCCCCCACCCCCGTGTCACCGCGCAGGGTGACGGGTCCCGCTGTGCAACCCCGTGCCGTAGGGATGCGCCAAGCCGCCGGGCTGAGACCTTGCAAACTTGTCGCAGCCCTGCCCCAGGCCACGCTGGGACCAGCAGCCTGGAAGCGGCAGGGAGGGACAGACGGACGGGGCGGCGGTGGCACCTCGGCACCTCACTCCGGGGGCAGCAGGTGGCTACGACCCCCCCCCCGGGCCCCCTCCCCGTTTCCGCTGACACAGAGTTTCCACCCGCCCAGGGCAGGTGCTGGGTGAGGGACGACGGCACGGCGGGAGGGACAGGATGGGAAGGACACCCCCCCCCCCCAATCTCCTCTCCTCGAGCTGCTCCCCAAAAGGCCCCTTCCAGGAAAGGGGGGGACACAGGCGGCTTCCCCCCCTCAACACATCCCAGGGCTCCCCAAACCCATCGGCGCCGCGGGAGACTCCCCCATCCACCTCTCCACTGGGAGACACYGTCTCCCCAGCCCTGCCCCAGCTTAAATATCCTCCGAGCCTTGATAAACCGCCAAAGCCCGGCAGATCCCCGCCGGCACCTCCCGCGCGCTGCCTCCCCCAGCGCTCCGGGAATCCGGCATCCCCGGCCTCCAGCAGCTGGGGATTGGGAAAAAACCCCGCGTGCATCCCAAGCCTGCGGGAAGGCACCCGCTATTCCTCCCTGCAGGCTCCCAGATGCAACAGTAATAACAACAACAATAATAATAAATAATAATAAATCTCCCTCTTTGCTTCAGTGCAAAAATGCCAAAGCCCCGAGGCAGCGCTGTGCCGGGGACAAGAGATGCCGCCGCTGCTGCCGCACGTCCCCCAGGGCCGGGAGGATCCCCCCGGAGCCGGGGTCGAGCCCGCCGCCCCGGCCCGGYCCGATCCGATCTGATCCGATGCACTGGCCACGGCTTTCGCTCTTATTTAACTCCTTCTTCAAAAAACAAGTGGCGCCGCTGCAGCTGCAGGGCCAGGTGCCGAGAGCCCGCGCGGGGGGCCGGAAGCCGACCTGCCACTTTCTTGCTCCGGGCTTTTTTTTCTTTTTTTTCTCTCTTTTCTTTTTTTCCCCTTTTCTCTCTCTCTCTTTTTTCTCCGTCGTTTCCCCGGGGTAATTTCACTTTCTGAAGAGGTGCTGTCCCCTCCTCAGTTTGGCGATGAGGAGCCACCAAAGGGTTCCGGCTCCCCGCTGTGCCTGGCATCTCCTGTATGCTCCGTCTGTCCGTCCGACCGGGCAATCGGAGCCCGGATGGGAGCAGCCGCGCACGGCCGAAAACCTGCCCCGAAGGCTGGCGGCGAGGAAGGGCAGCGGGGGGGAACGGGACAGGACACGTGTAACCCCCCCCCCCCAGGGTGCACGGCACCTGCAGGCACCCAGGGGACCCCCCGTGTCACCCCTCCCTGGGCCCAGATGGACCCCGCGGGTGCCCCCCCCACCCGAAAGCTGCCTTCTCACTTTTCTGCTTTCACTCGCCCTCGGTGACCTTATCGGGGGGGGGGCTTTCGGCTTCGTTTTCATTTCTCGTCACCCTTTTCTCTTTAAAACCAGGGCCACAAAACCAGCCCCGAATCCCCCTTTGCGCGAGGAGCGAAAGGGCGTCGGGGAGGCCGAGATCCCCCCCCCGGCTCCCACCACGCAGGGGGACACGGGGACATCTCAAGGCATCCCCAAACATCGCGGCGGCATGCCCGGCCACGGCACTGCGGATGTCCGTCTGTCCGTCCGTCCGTCCGTCCCCCACCTGCCCGGGACGCGGAGGTTTCCCGCAGCCATACCTGGCCCAGGACTCCTGGGCCGCGGCCGCGCGCGGTTTCTGCGGTCCAGGTGGCCCTGGGGCCCCGCGGTGCCGACCCAGACCCGCCACCATGGGGAAGACCCGCGCGTACAGCTCCGTGCACCTGGCATGGCGATGACCCCCCCCCCCAAGGGCAGCTCCCGGGGCAGCCTACGCGGGCGAGGGTGGGCACAGACCCCAGCCACCCCCATGCCCACCGGCCGGGCCCTCCCTGACACCCCCCTCAGCACCTCCCCATCGCGCACCTGGGGCCACCTGCCGCTCGGATGGGGCTAATAGGGGCCGCTGACCCTTCGGTGGCCGGTGTGGGGCACGCGCCACCCCCCAGCGCATCCCGGGATGYGGCCGTCACCGCTTGGGCCTGTTACTGCAGCAGCTGGGAGAAGGCGACATAGGGAGAAATGTGATCTTTGGGGCCTTTCTGGGATCCAAGGTCTCCCCTTTGCCCCCCAGGAGCTCTCTGCCAGTTCATCCCGGTGCTGCCCAGTTGCCCCAGTAGCTCTGGGCAGGCCGGGATGCAAAGGGCTGAGGCGGTGKGAAGCAGTGGGGGGGTTCCCACAGCCCAGAGCCGGGGAGACCCCGGCTGCCACGGACACGGGGTGAATCTCTCGGGGTGCCAGCACGGTGCTGAGGTTCTGCCCGGGGGGGGGGTTATTTGGGGTGCACCCCACGGTGGGGCTGAGCCTCCTCCCAGGCACCAGGGCTGTGCAGAGGGGTTGTGGCATGGGGTGTCCCAAGCCGTCCCTCATGGGCAGAGGGCTGRGGGAGCTGTGCAAGGTGGTCCCTTTCCCAGGACCCCCTCAGGGGAAGGGCTTTTGGGGCAGGCACCATCTGGGCTCCCAGGGTGGTTTGGGGGAGCCAGGGGTGCAGGATTGGTGCAAAGGCCCCGTGGTGTTGCAGAGCTGAGCCCAGCAACGGCGGGGACCCTGCGGAGGGGCTGCAGGTGAGCGGTGGCAGGAGGGCATGGCGGGGACCAGCACCCACCCTGGGGGGGGTTCTGACCCCCAAAGTCCTTCTGGGTGCTCAGCTCCAGCTGCCTGGCCAGGCCGGGGCTCAGGCAGCTCCTGGCCTGGGAGCAGTGGAAGGACTGGGGAGGGATGTCCCCATCACCCGCTCTTGCCACCCAACCCTGGGCCACGGCAGGGGTAGGGTTTGGGGACAGGAGGGATGCGGTCAGGAAGGGTGGCAGGCTGAGGACCCAGAGCATCCCTCTGGGCCCCCCCCCCCCAGACCACGCATGGGCCCAGGGAGACCCACGCACACCCACAGCCCCCGGAGGGCTGGAGAATGCTGCCTGGGCGGGGGG
>NW_028186578.1:226795-229468 GCF_003343005.1 Rhea americana
AGGCCACCAACCCCCTGTGTCCTACCAGCCTCCTGGACCACCAGCCCCAGTGCCACAGGGACCACCAGCCCCCAGCGCACCACGGTCCCTGTCATGGCCCAAGCCCCACCAGGGTGCCCCTGCTGTCCCCATGGCTACATCCATGGAACCGGACAGGACAGGGTGGGGGGAAACACAGCTTTAATTGTGCCTGGGTGAAACAGGGTAGCACAGGCGAGGGGACAAGCCAGCACCACCATCCCCGGGGACRTGGAGGTGGCCACGGGCCATGGGAGGTGCCTGCAGGCCGGTGTGGGAGCCCTCCTCCACCCCTGGGAGAGAGGTAGCGAGGAAGAGGAAGGCAAGGAAGAGCCAAGGCCAAGGGCTCTGGTGGCATCATGGGACGATGGGGCAGGTGACGCCGGTGCCCTTGAGGCTGCAGGAGGCGGCGGGCACCTTGTGCAGGTACTGCTGGTGGCGGTCCTCGGCGTAGAAGAAGTCGCCGGCCGGCTCGACRGCGGTGGTGATGGCCCCCCGCTGCYGCTTGCTCAGCTCCTAGGAGCRGGCAGAGGGGAGGAGGCGCCTGGACCCCCGGCACCCACATTGGGGTGATGCTGGGCAGGGCTGCAAGGGGGTGGGGGGCTCCTYACCCTGCATCCCCATACAGCCCCCCATGAGGTGCCTGCTCCTTTGGGGTAACAGGTGCCCTATTGCTTTTGCCCCAGACAAACTGGGCCAGGGCAAAACCTGCTCCCTTCACCCCAGTAAAAAGTCCCAGTGAGGGTCCTGCTGYCCCCAGATCAGGGTCTGTGCCCCCCTCCCTACCTCCTGGTAAGCTGCCATGCTCCGGCGGGCGGCTTCGCCCTGCTCGGGGCCCAGGGTGTAGATGACAGATCGGTACTGGGTGCCCACGTCCTCCTGCTGCCTCATGCCTGGGGAGGAAAAGCACCCGGGAGGGGGTGATGGGCACCCGCCGAGCCCGATCCTGCCGGGAGGCAACAACCACCCTTCGGGGGGGGACTGAGGCACAGGGGGGGGGGCACAGCTGCAGAGGGGCAGCATGAGGGTGTGCGCTGGGATATCTGGGGCTTAATCCTGCCTCAGCTCTGCACCCCCCAGCCCCAGGTTTGTGCCCTTCCCCGTGCCTCRGTTTCCCCATCCTGCCCTTCGTGGCTTGTGGGGAGCCAGGATCGGGGGTCCGGGGGCAATAAGGGAGCCCTGGGTCTCTAGGAGCCCCTGCACAGAGCACCAAGGGACGGAGACGTGACGGCCCCTGGGGCCAGCGCCCGGGCAGGGCTCTGGGGCAGCCCCCGGGGCTGAGCCGGGACGTGTCGCCGCCGTCCGGCCCCGCGGTTCGGCCCTACCTTGCGTGGGGTCGTGGTTCTCCCAGAAGACCTTGAGCAGCTCCTCGTAGCTGATCTTCCGGGGATCAAAGACAACCCTGACCACCTCCGCGTGCCCGGTCAGCCCTGCGGGGCGAGAGCGAGCCCTGCGCCCACTGGCAAAGACGTGACACTCGTGCAAAAAACCAGGAGCGTTGGTAAGGGTTGCATGGAGGGGGCCCAGGGTCTCCCGGAGGGGCTCTGGCACCCCAGGAGCTCCCATACGCCTCCCCCCCTGCCTGCTCCCCCTCCGCTTCGTGTTAAATCCCCGGCTGGAGACAGCAGCCACGGATAATTTTTCTTGCAGACGGCTAATCCTCCGCAGCGCCCCGTGCAAAACGTTTCTGCAGATAAGCCAGGCAGCCGCCTGTCCAGGCTGGGGGAGACTTGGGGGGCTGGGATGGGGGTAAAGGGAGGGGGGGATCAGCACATGACCGCACCGGAGGGCATCCCACGGGAGCGGGGTCCTGCCACACTCTGGGAGCGAACCCGAGGCACGGACCCAACGCCGGGACCCGCGGAGCTGAGCCGGGCGCCCGGGGGCGGAGGAAACGCAGCCGCCCGGGGGGGGGCTGGCAGCCTGCTGCAGCCTCCCCGTCTGCCGCCACAGCCTAAGCCGGCTCCAAGCGGATCAGTGCGAGGTGGGGGCCGCGGGGCCTGGTGTCGCACCCGTGCTGGCCCCCCCCCCCAAAAAAAAATCCCACCCGGCCGCCCGCTCCCGGCCTTGCAGCGAACGCTGGCGCTGGGACCCAGCAAGGGCTGGACCGTGGCAAGGCAGCGACCGTGCACCGCTCAGCGTCCGCCCCGCTGCCGCCCGCCACGGGCCCCGCTCTGCCCCGGGGCCCCGTGCAACCCAGCGGCGCCTTGTAGCCTCCTTTGCAAGACTCCTGGGGGCCGCCRAGGGCTTAACGCAGCCCGGCGACGTCCCCGGGACGTGGCTGCATGCGGCTCCGCAGCCCGCTCGTGCCGCTGGCAGGGCTGAAGGTTGGCAGGTTCAGTCCCCTGAGCCCTCTGCCCCCGCGGTGCCCGGACGGGTGATCTCCCGCCCCGGGGCGTGCAGGAGCACTCGGGGGTCCCCGGCGCTGCGCGGGAGGAGAGGAGCCGATGGCTACCTGAGCGGACCTCTTCGTAGGTGGGGTTGGGGGTGAAGCCTCCCGCGAAGCCCACTTGGGTGGAGAAGACCCCCGGTGTCTTCCAGAAGAGCTGCTCCGCTCCCCAGAAGCACCCCATGCCTGCGGGGAGACGGGTGCAAGGAGAGGTTCACGCCAGGGCAGCCCCCGACCGCCCCGAGGCCTCCCCCCCCCCGGCCAGG
>NW_028186578.1:230474-233410 GCF_003343005.1 Rhea americana
CAAGCTGTGGGTCACACCGGGTCCCGCATGATGGCAGGATGCTCCAGTGGCTGGGAACTCCCCTTCCCCACGGGCATCGAGGAGCAGTAACTCGATACGCAGCTGACTTCGCTCCCACACCGGCCCAGAGCATCCCAGTGCGTGACTGGAGCCCTCACCGCTACCGAGGCCCRTTTAAAGCCAGCAAGTGCCAGGTCTGACACTGGTTCCTGTCACCGCTTTGCCACAGGCTGCCTGGCCGGCAGCAAAGGGAAGCTGAGACCTGGCTGCTCGGGACACTTGTGGAGCACTAACGCCCCACTGCCCCTGCCCTCCTCCATGCTCCCCACGTCTGGGGAGTCCATGGACCCCCCCCAGCCCTCTGTGTCCCGTTCTGTCCCCTGCGAGGCCTCGCTGGAGGTGCAGTCGTCCCCATAAGCAAACCCGAGGGTCATTGTATCTCTACGGGGCCGGAGGACCTGCCCCACCTCCATCCCCCCACCCCACCCCAGGCATGTCCGGGTGACAGCGACCGGCCTGGGAGGGGGAAAGGCCTGGATCGAAGCACCCCGACTCTGCGGCAGCCGCGGTGCCGGGGACGCTGCAGCTCCCTGCCCCGGACTTCACCTTCCCACCAGGCTCCAGGRCCGCAGTCGTCCCCCCGCAGCACAGACGCCACGGGGGCAGCCCCCCRAAACCGCTGCAGGGCTCAGCCAGGTGCCAGCCCCCTGCCTGGCCCCGGGGAGCCCCCCAGCACCCGCAGCCCTGCTGGCTCGCCCCACGGGCAGCCCAGGGTACCTGACACCGGCAGCGGCTCCGCTCTGCCAGGCAGAGCCTCCGCGGGGCTGGGAAGCACCGTGTGACCCGGCATCGCTCCCGCTGCGACATGAGCCGTCCCGGCCRAGCTGGCTGCAACTTTGGACTGGGAGGAGGGACCCGCGGGTGCTGGGAGGGACACTGGGCCGTGCTGGGAGGGAGCCAGTACACCCCTGGAGAGCCTGGTGTCCCCATCCCGGGGGCYGACGGTCCCCCCGGGGTCTGGCTGGGTGTTATCGCGCATCCCGGGAGCAGGAGGAGGCCAGACAAGGTCCATGGCTCGGCACGGGGCAGAGCCCACTCCTCGGGCTGCCCGAGGCTGTCAGACACCCCAGCCACRACATCGAGGTCTCTGCGGCTGAGGGCACGAGCTGGATTAGGAGCCGAGATGGAGGAAGGAGCAGATAGACCCTGGCAAACGGCCCTGCGGGATCCCAGCTGCGGGATGGAGACCCCGGTCTGGAGCACCGTGGGGTGGGACAAGGCAGGGGAGCAGGGAGCACCCAGGGCCTGGGGCTGGTTTTGAGGCCGTGGGCACATTGTGGGCCTAATTTAGCGATATGCAGCTGCAGAGAGGTGGGAGGGGGGTGGCAGCAGGACACCTGGGCTCTCCTCTGCTGATTTGCTCTCAGCCTGCATGCTTTCTCCTCCTCTCTAGGTCTCATTTKCTGCCTTTCCATCTCTCTCCCTGCAGGGAGAATTGGATTTTACTGCCTGTTTCAGTTAAGCAGCGAGCTGGGGAGAAGGGGGAAAACACACATGGGTCCAGTAACTGTGTGTGCAGGGCTGCTCCCTGYGCACAACCCCTGCTAGACATCAGAGACTCCAAGCTGTCGAGGCCTATGGGAATGAATGTCAGAGAGGGGCTGGTGAAGGGCGGCCAGGGAAGGGGGGAGATGATCGGCCAGGAGGTTGGTCCTGCCCCATCCCTGGGCCATCAAGCGGGACGGGGGCAGAGTCCCGGCACGTCCACCTCCGCCCRTCAATCATTAACGCGCGTGCGGCCGACGGTGCCGTCCCAGGGCCCAAGTTCACTCCCAGGCTGGATCCAACCTTCCCTCAACCCCTTCCCTATGGCCTGGGCCTCTTCCAGCCCTCCATGCAAACAGCCAACGTTCACCGCATGGTAAAACCCTTCCCAGCCACCCGTTGGCCCCGACGCCTCTAGCAGTGCCTCCAGCTGAGCTGCACCAGGTCCTTGGGCAGCACCCGCCCCTGCCCCCCCCTTCCCCCAGGGCTGCTGGTAGTGGCTGGGACTGGTGCAAGGTCCCTGGTGCAGGGACTGGTCTGCTCCACCTTGCTGGGGCTGTGGAGATCCTGCAGGGATGCCTGAGGGTTTCTCACGTGGGCCTGATCCAGACCCGCATGCAGCCCCCTCCTGCGATCAGGAAAGAGAGGGGAAGGGGAAAAAAGAGAGAGGAAAAGGAAATCAAAGGGAGGGGAGCAGCCCTCCCTCGCCTGCTATACRGGAGTCAAATTGAAGCGGAGGACGGGGAGGCGAGGGGCAGGGGGTGGTGGGGGGAGCAGCACCGTGGGAGCATCTCCTGATATTTTGCCCATCGCACACAGAGCAGCCTGTGCCTCGAACTAACCCAAGAGACGTAGCACCCTGGGGTTAGGGGGAGCCGAGTGCTGCCCTTGCTGCAGGGAGCCAGGCCCTTTCGAACACCCCCCGCCAGCACCGCCGATCGCTCCGTCTCCCTCCTCTGCGCAGACAAATTAACCGGCATCAGCTCCCCAGGGAAGCGCTCGCAGCTCTCCCATCACCCGCATCCCTGCTCCGGCCCCGTCCCCAGGCTCCTTGGGGCCTGTATCACATCACCGCCTGGGCAGGGAAGCAACGATCCTGCGTGCTGTGGGCTGAGCAGGGAAGGGTTAAACACACACACGCACACGCACACGCACACGCACACACACTCACGCGCGCACGCACACGCGGCAAGCGGGGACCAGCCCGGCTGTGGCCTCATTCTGGCTGGGAAGGCGACGCCGCCACTGGGGCCGTCACCCAGCACCTCGCTGCTGCCATCGCGCTCCTTCTCSGGCTTTATCTGCCTGCGTGCGCCCTTCCTCTTCCTCCTCCTCCCTTCCTCCTTCTCCTCTTCCTCTGCTCCCTCCTGGGGAAGAAGCGTGAGGAGCCC
>NW_028186578.1:234218-236618 GCF_003343005.1 Rhea americana
CGGGTGCAACTGACAGGGCGGAGGGGGGGCCCTGCCCCCACCTCCCCCCCCCCGAGCCGGCCTGGGGGCCTCGGGGCGCCCCGGGAAGGGGTTTGCTCCCCCCCACCCCGGTCCGGGGGAGGGGGGCGGCCCTGTGTGCACGAACAGCCAGCCCGAGCGGCGCAGTGCAGCTGCACCGAGCCCTCCCCGGGAAGCGCTACCCAAAATAGCCCGTCCTTTCGGGATTGAAGCCGCCGGTGGGTGCCACTGGGTGCTGGGAGCTGGGAGATGAGGCTTGGCCACACTTCTGCAGAGGCTGTGAAATCCTAAATGCGGGTAAAGTAAAAGAAAAATCAAATAAAATGCGAAGGGGATGAAAGAGACGGAGGAATCCCTGGGGGTCAGCGAGGCATCGTGCCCTGCCGAGAAGTGGGGCAGGCGCACTGCTATGGAAACAGCATTTCCCCCCCCTATAAATTACTCCCAGGCTGGGGATTATTGACATCTCCTGTGAGACGATTTTGCCCCTTCAAGCCCTGCTGGCATGGTCACAGGCCCCACCGTGGCCCTGGGCCTGGAGCGACTATTTCTGCCTCCCCCCCCCCAAACATGCCGGTGAAGAGCGGTGTTGAGCTGGGCCGAGGCTGGGATTGGGGCTGGGGCCCACTCGGAGTGTCCTGGGATGTGTCCCTGGGATGTGCCCTGGGAGAGCCGCAGGCACCGGCTGCAGCAGGGGGGAGCGTGGTGCTGCCACTGACCCACATACCCGGGAAAGGGAGCGCGTCCCCCGTCGGTGCGTGGCCTGGCTCACGAGGGCAAGTGTGAGCRTGAGTGTGAGTGAGAGTGTGCAAGCCCCCTCCCCCCCCCCACCACCCCAGGAGGGGATGGGGCAGGTCGGGTCTGGCGAGGGAAAAGCAGAGAGGCCGGAGTGGGAATCACCTGCGGTGAGTTTGTGCGGCCTCCGCTGGCCCTTACGTGTCTGTTGCTGTCCGGAAGCAAGTCCGGGGCAGGAAGGTTGGGGTCTGAGCTACAGGAGGGGAATTTGGGGCAATTTCTGCCATTTTGACTATTCTGACATTTAATTCACTGTGGAAATAGGGCGGGTGGGGTTTTATCGGGGGAGGCTGCTGCAGAGACCCACGCGGGGGGGGCTCCCCCCCCGTCCCATTTCCCACCCCGGTAGGCCCCGACTCRCACAAAATGCTTGAACGCTTGGCGCGTGGGACCTCCCCATCCCACCACTACGAAGCAGCCCCCGAATCCCCGCCCAGTCCCTCCCAGACTGATCCACTGGAGAGTTTAAGCTGGTAGGAAGATGCTCCCCCCTCCTGCCCCCCCCCCCGGGTTTCCATGGCTCTGAGGGTGCGGATTGCTTGACGAAAGCCGGGGGAGGTGAGGACAGCCGGGGGGTTGGGGGGGGGATTTGCTTATTATCTCGTTCAAAAATAGCTGCCCCGGCCCTATGGGACGGGCCCTCTGCTCGGGGTCAGGCAGCAGCCTCAGAGCCGGGCCTGAAGGATGCCGGATGGGGCCGGATCTGGGGGTGCATYGGCATCGCGGCTCCCTGCAGCCCCYTCTGCCCCCCAATCCCACCCCCGGCCCCGTGGCCGTTCTCCATGGCGGGGTGGAGAAGAGAGGGGCTCTCGGGAGAGTCTGTGCAGGAATTCAAAGAGGAGAGCGGAGGATCTTACAGGGCTCCTGGGCTAACTCCCTAAGGACTGGGTTGGGGGGGTCGGACGCATCTCCCCTGTCTAGAGGGACGAGGGGGGAGCCCACCCACCCCCAATCTGCCGTGGCTCTGCCGTTTGCCCAGCCCGAGCTGCAGGGATAATCTGCCYTTCCCGAGGCGCTAAACCCTGCCCTCCCCCCCCCAGTGCCACGGACCGCGGGCCCGTGCCCGACGCTAATCCCGGCCGGACGGCTRCCGAGGAGCCAGGAAGGATGGACGGGGCCGGGAGGGGGATTTGCAACACTGGGGAGGCGAGGAGCCCCCCCCCCCCAGCGTGGGGGGGATAACCCTGTCCCCATGGCTGCCCCCACCCCAGCTATCACACACTGCCCTACACCAGGGACAGCCTTGGGGTGGGGGGACAGTCCTAGCCCCCCCCGACCGTGGGTCTCAGCACGGGGTGGCGGTGGGGGGCCGGGGAGCGAGCAGGGGACCCCGCCGCGCGCCCTCAGCCATCGGCCCCAGCGTTTCGTGTTCACCGCGGACCTTGATTTAATGTCACACAATTAAGGCACGCGGTGAATGCCAAAGGGGGGGGCCGGCCCGGGCTGGGGGGCGCAGCGGGGCGGCTGCGGGGCTGCGCGGAGACGCCGGGAGCATCGTCGCGGCGAGCCGGTAAGGAAACGCGCTGCCGCCCCGCCACGGCTTCCCGCGAGGATACACGGGGTCGGCCAGCATCCCTGCACCCTCCC
>NW_028186578.1:237113-265532 GCF_003343005.1 Rhea americana
GCGGCTCCGCGTCCCTGCCGGGCGGGGGGCCCCAGGGACCCGCCGCTGGACGTGCCCCGACCCCGCGGCCGGGTTCGGGTCAGACCTCGCGGGGACCCCGCGGCCCCCATTGCTGACGCTGCGATTTTGCCTTCTCAGTCTTCCCAGAGGTCCCCGGGTTGCTGCTTCCCTGGGGCTGCCAAAATCCCCGCGGCAGCTCCCCGAGAGGCTCCGCGCTGCCCCGTGCCYGGGGGCYGCGTYTYRGGCCCTGYGAGACCCCCGGCTCCGCTTCACACGGGCYGAAGGAGCTGCGGCCCCCGGGCCCCCTCCCCGCGCTGACATCAAACATCCCCTCAGCCGATCTCAATTGCTAAGGGACGCCGCGGGAGTATTTTTTTTTCCTCCCACCGCTATAGAAATTCATTATAATAAAACAGTGAGGCCTCGTCAGGCTATTTACATTCCCCCACGATGAAGCGGCAGCTCATCATAAGCCTGAATTGGCATTTTTTTTTCCTCTCTCTTTTTGATAAGGGGCTAATTTGCCAGCGAGCCGTTAAGGAGCCCCGAGGAAGGGCCTYGGGGCCGAGCTCGGAGGGGGCAGCCGGGAGCCCCGCGGCCGCTGCCCTCGACCGCTGGCAGCTCCTCTGTGCAATCCGTTTTTGCCCTCTCCACTCGCAGGAGATTGCGTGGATTTGCAGACCCATTTGCATGCACTTCCCCCCCCCCCCAAGCCCTTAACCCAGCGTTTCGCATCCATCCATGGCCGAGGGTGGATTTTTCCCTCTCCTCCTCCTTCGAGGGCGGGGGGGAAGGATGCAGCTGGCTTCAGAGGCACTGGAGTAAGGAGTTAATGAAGTGGAAAGAGTGAATATAGATAGAGGACATTTTAGAGGAAGCCAGCAGGCAAAAGCCCTTAATGAGGAAGAGCCTTCGTTAGGGCAGGAGGAGGAGAACGAGGCCCCTGAAAAGAAGAGAGACTTGATCCTGCTTTAATTGACGCTCGCTCGCCCGCCGACCCGCACCCCCCCGGCTCCGATCCGCAGGCATGTCTGCTATTAATACCCTTATTTTCCTAGCGAGTCAGAAGCAATTGGCTTATTGCTGCTCTGCTCTCCGCGGGGGCYGGAGGCCCGGCCCGGCCGCCGGGCAAGAGCGAGAGCTGCCGTCGGTCTCTGCCGTGGAAACCCCGGCCTGGCGAAGCGGCAGAGATCCCGCTGCAGAGGGCCGGACGGGAGGCAACAGCGCCGGCGGCTTCGCTCGGGCTGGCTGGACTTCTGCTGCCTCCTCCGCAGAGCTCCCCGGCRGCGCTGGGTTTGCTTTCCGCACCAAGGCTTTCGCAGCTCCAYGCCGCCGGCGTTGCCCCGACCCGCTGTATTCCTCCCGCGTCCCCAGCCAGCCTCTCCCGYGCACCCAGGGATCTCGCCCCGCGGCTCTGAGCGGTTCCCGGAGACCCCGTATCGGCCGGAGGCTTCTCCTGCCGCAGCCCCRGGCGCGCAGCCCACCGGCACGGCCCGCCTCTCGCGGCCTTTCTGCTTGCTCCAGGCTCGGCCCCGGGCGGGAGATGCTTTYGGGACTCCCTGGACTGCAGCTCCCCAACGTGGGAACGTCCCACCCGTCAGCCGAGGCTGAACCAGAGCTGATGTTTGCTCCTTCCTAGGATGCTTTTTGCTGCCTTCCTTGTGATTTCCTACCTCCCGGGGAGCACCGGGAGACTTTCCCATCGCTTTTCCCCACGTCCTGGTCTTCCCTGGAGGCAATGGGCCGACGACCAGGGTTTCGCTGCTGAAGATTCGCCGTTCTCGTACTCTCCGCCGTCTGCCTGCAGCCGCCAGCGCCTCTCCAGCCAGTCCGAYGGGACCCCGCGGTGGCAGCCAGCACCGAGTCCCATGTCCCCGGGGACGCACGGCCCCTCGCCAGCCCGGAGCTCCTTGCACGGGGTCGGGATCAGGATCGGCTCATGTCCCAGCTAGACAGCAGCCAAAAACAGAGGTCGGGATGGGGAGAACGGGACCCCCCCCCCCGCACCCACACACCTTCCCACGTCAAGCTGCTGCTTCGGTTTCACCCAAAACRTCCCGTGCGGTGCCAGGGACAGAGCGCAGCGGCCGCGCCGGGCGACGCAGCCAGGGTTTCCTAGGGCAGCGCTTGCCCGCGGCGCGCAGAGTGGCCGAGCGCTCGCCGCGGCCGACGCGCAGGGAAGCAGCCCCYGCGCGGGGGGCAAGAGGAGGAAACGGGCACCGAGCTGCTTCCCGCAGCGGGGAGCCACGAGCAGCTGCTGAGCGCCCCGAGCGCGGTCCGGACCGCGTCCGCCGCTCGGCTCGGCGCCGGGCAGACCCTCGGGCAGCCGGGAGGGGAGGGGAGAGGAGGAGAGGGGGGAGCTGCTCCGTCGCTAACGAGTCTCACCTGTAAACGCAGGCAGCCCCGGGGACGATGGGCAGACCCCCCCCCCCCGACGCACCCGGCGAGGGGGCTGCGCTGCCCGAGCCCCCGAAGAGCCGTGTTCAGCAGCAAGACAGCCCTGGGCAGGAGGGGCAGAGCAACTTCTCCTCCGGGCACCGGAGGGAGAGGCCCGAGCCACCGCCAGCTTCGTCCTCCCGTGGCCTGGCCGGACGCGCTCGCTTCTCCCGCGGGGCCGAGCAGCCTCCCGCTTCCTCCGCTCCAGCCACCTCCTCCTGCCCCCGGCCCGAGGGCTCCCAGCGTGGCCGGGAGAGCTGCACGGAGCCACGCGCGATGGTGCACAGCCGCGTGCGATGGTGCACAGCCGCCGCGCACAGCCGCGTGCGATGGTGCACAGCCGCCGCGCACAGCCGCCGCGCACAGCGGCGCACGGGAGCCCTCGCGCGGCGACCGTCAGACCAGCTGTCCGCTGGAATTGGGAATTTCCTTTCTCCCAGCACACCAGCCAAGCTCCTGCGGTCCCCGATTCCGGGAGCTGCAGCAGGTGCCAGAAGCAGGGAGCAGCACCGGGGGCCCGGGCGCAGCGCGGAAAYCCCGGGAGGCGGCAGAATCCGGACCCCGGCTGCGTCCGGGTTACGCTTCCCTCCCTGGGGCCGGGGTGCTCGGGAGCGTTTCGGAAAACCCCGAGCGCACGCCGCGCAAAGGCCAAGCCTTGCTTTACGGGGGGCACGTGAGCTCCGCGGCAAAGGGACACCCCGCGGCTCTGAAGGCGCGAGCACGGCGGGGGGGACGCGCGCGCCCGCCGACCGGGGAGCTTTCCCCTCTCGGCCCCAGGAAACTCSGGGCAGGAAATATTTTGCCTTTGCAAAGAAAGGAAAGCAGTGAACACCTTCGCCGCCTTCCCCGCGCCTCGCTCGGGCGGAAACTCCATCCAGGCCGTCGAAGTCTTCAGTACCAGCGAAGGAAGTTGGTTCTCCGGGCTCCAAAGCGGTTTTCCCCCATTTTGGGGCGTCTCCCTGCAGAGCGAAGCAGGTCGGGGCGGCCTCGGGCCGTCGGCCGCCTTCTCCAGCCAGGCGAAGCTTCGACAGGCGTTAACGTGTCTTGGCTTTGGCGGGTGCTGGGAGACACGAGCTCCTTCGCTCCCCGCTGGAGCCACCACCGCTCGCCAGGGCTGTTCCTGCACTCACAGATGCTCCCGTGGCCTCCTCCCATCAAGAAAATACTCGTAAGGTCTAAGGTTGGGGCCAACTCTAGGGTTATCTTTTCCGTTCCCCTGCAGAAGGCCCATGGGTCTTCCGAAGAGCGAGGATGACAGAGCCTAGCCAGAGAGCGCACACAAAATGATCCGTTTTCCCCTAAACTGTTAAGAAAACGGATCAAACCCAACTTGCCCGGTCATGGATCGAGAGGCCGAGGAGGAGGCTGCGTCTCGCGGCCCCGTGCGCCGTGCCCGCGTTCCTCCTCCGCTCTCCGCAGCGTGGGGTGGACGCAGGCCGGTCCCGGGCGCGCGGGACCCCCGCACCCGCGCGAAGCCCTGCTGCGGTCGCGGGAGGCCGCTTTTCTGCGAGGTTGAAGGTATTGCTGAATAAATCCTGCCGGGAAACACAGGTGCTAGGAGGGCGAAGTCCCAGCAATTAGCCTGCTCTGCCACTAAAGGAAAAAAAAAAAAAAAAAAAAAAAAACACACACACAAGAAGTGTTTTAGCTCCCTCCTCACATGCAGCTAAAAAGCAGGAAAAAATTTAACCGCAAATAGGAATCAGGCAGCAATGCCAGCGCGGTGCCACTCCACGGTAAAGGAAGATCTCCCGACTGCAGCAGCAGGGTGAGTAAAGCAATCGGGCAGTTATTTTTCTTAAGTAAAAAATAATTGCAGGTACTACACCTGCATCTGCTTATTAAGCAYTGCGGTTTTCAGATCACATCTTCCTGTCCCTCACCCATCTCCCTCTGCTTGTTGCTTGAAGCCCGAAAAGGGGGAACTAGGAGCATCTGACCCRCAGCGAAACCATCTATGCAAAGCACCTGCCATCACTGACACAAACCTCCGGGGCTTTTTTTTTTTTTTTAACTCACTACTACAGTAATCCCTCAAAAGACAAATTGCTTCAGCTGGGCCTCTGCTAAAGTCAGGTTTCTTCCACTGTTTTTGCCTTTTCCTGCCGCTTTGCAAACAGGGCAGGTTTTAGGCTCCCTCTGAAAAGCACAGACACCTTCGAGCAATGCGTGTTTCTAAGAAAAAAGATTTAGCCCAGCAATAAAACCCAGCACTTTTCAGCAAGYGCATGCAACATTTGCAAGCATTCGCTGTCCTGCCTCCCTTCAAGGCAACCTTGAAGTGCTAGAACAAGGCAACTGGGAAGAGAGGCCAAGGAGGCCGATTTTCTAGCCCAAGGTGAGAAGAACAAGCAAGTCAGCTGGCTGGTTACAGGTGTTTCCTAACTTGTTAAATAATTGGGATAATTTCAATATATCACAATTTTCCTTGCTGACATCCCGCTAGGTAACGGCAGTTAGAGCACTAGACTGGCTCAGACAGCAGACTTGTTTGCAGCTCTTTCATTCCCTCTGAACTGTCAAACASAAGAAAAGTGGGTTTTTGACTTCTTGACCTGGAGCTATTTCTCAAGGGGACATCTGCAAGTGGCTGTCTGTATTTCACGCACCTGAAAAGCACGTTAATCTCCAGCTTACCCACGAAATGGGAACAAATCCTCAACAGCAAGATGAGCCGGACACCGCGCATCTCGCGCTGGGGAGAGCTGCGGCGCTGGCTGGAAGCAGGCAGAGAGCACGCGAGAACGGAGACATCAGCAGAGCCGCCGCAGCACCTGCACCCCAATCCGCAGCACCTGCACCCCAATATGCAGCACCTGCACCCCAATCCGCAGCCCCTCATGGCTCCAGGCTATGCAACCACCTTGGCTGCAGCCCTCGATCCTCAATACAGCTCGCTCCCAGGAGACTGACACGTTGTGTTTTGGACACCCATCAGGGAAGAAAAATATCTTCCYGGGACCAAGCTTATTCCACGCCGGACGCCAGGTCTCCTGGTACGACAGGCTCACTGCAGCCACCGGACCGACGTAGGAGGCCACGGCTCRGAGTTCGGGGCTCTGTCCCCCAAGAGAAGCCAGCTCACGGTGCCAGACGCCTTCCTGRGCACACAGGCACTCGAGCCGCGCTCGGGCCTGTCGGGCTGGAAAGCACAGAGACAGGCCACGCCACCCTGCTTCAAATCCGCTTACAAACCCAAGGGGAAAACTACACTTCACTATTAATTTGCCTTAAAATAACACAGCAGCAAAACACCAGATCCCAAYGTAAAGGGAAAGCGAAGGTGTCTCGGTAGGACACTGAGCACCCAACGCGGAGGCTGGAACGGGTGCCCTGTGCTGCTGTCCCCCCGGCGCTACTCTAAGCAAGAGCCCACCGAGGGCAGTACTCAAAACCGAGCGGCAGACAACAGTGATGCTCAACAGGATCTCACGTTTATTATTGAGAAGTGATTAATGGTGAAAAGAAAGGCAACGCCCATTCCTCATTGGCTTAACAAGAAACTGAAGAAACATATTCACTACACATTTTACAATATTTCTTTTTGTCCAGAATTCATTTTCCTGTAAACAAAACAAGTTTTTACCACTGTTCTCAGCTTTCAAATCAAATTAACCCAGACTTAATCTGTAATCTGTATAATGCACAAGAACAGAACATTTCTTAGGACTCCTAGTACTTGACTTTTGAGTAACAAAGGGTCAGAGAAAAATGAACCACCTTTAGACACAACCTTGTGGACAATTCCCATTCAATTCTTCTTAGGCCAAAACCCCACATTCTTGTAGAATTCCTCTTCTTCCAGTCCAGGGGGAAGAAAAAAAGAAAATAGCTATTCCACTTTCTGTGGTGGATGTTACAACTCGGTGTTCCAAGTGCAAATGTCAAAACCAGGGGAAGGAGGCGCAAAGGGGTGGAAGGAAGGGAAGCGGCAGGGTTTAAAAATTAGAGAAAAAAAGGCATATGCCACTTACGGACTTTAAAATCCAAAAAAACATAGTAAAAAGACAAAAAACAAAGCGTATGCTCTGAAATCACAACCAAAGCCAAAAGAAAGGGGACAGTTTTTTACCTATATTCTATCTAGAAGGGATTTTTTTTGTTGTTTTTGTATTTTTTTATTTTTTAAGTCCTATGTCTTTTGTGAAATTCCAATACTTTTTTTTAAACTGCAAGTTTGTAAGAGTCTTTTTGAAGTCAATGAAATTAAAAAAAAAGTCCTAATTCTCTCTGGGATGTTTTTTTGCTCTTCCTTCTTTCGCTCTCTCTCTGAAAGATAGCTGGGATGCAATCTCTGCTGCAGTCTCTGTGGGAGGGATGGCCTTTTACTTGACACGGCCTTGGCGTTCCTGCAAAAGAAAAAAAAAAACACATTAGCTTAGAGCAGCTCTTACAAAGCTACCACAGCTAAGTGGGAAAGCAATTTTATTCACCCRTTTAATACATCAGCATTTCAACATGTGGAGTCTGTGACAGAAGCCTGGTCCATGTGAGCAAGGGAAGCCTGAGAAACAGTATTTCTCCTTGCAAAGGAGGTTCTGCAGCTGCTCGCAGCTGACGTGACTACGTATTACACTGCATCACTTGGGTCTATCAGCTCATCCTATTTCCCCTTCAGGAGGGCCACTGCTACCACAGCTCCACCTCCCTTTCCTCTCTTCTTGCTCACAGTAACGTCTTCCAGGTAGTAAGTGCGATCAGCATTAAAGGATCTCCCCAAACAGACATCACTAAACTTTTCCARGTTAGAGGTTAAACAGCACAAAGGTAAACAGAAGGGGGAAGAAAAAAATTAAAGACAAATCAAGAAAGAATTGGTGAAAAGGGCGAGGGGGGGGGGGAACTAGTCTAGGTCACTGCTGAATTTGCAGCTCCAAGCAGTGAGGACCGGGAGCGGAGGGTGACAAAACAAGGCTTCCTACTTCTAGGCACTGATCTGCAGCACCCACAAGCTCCGTCTTGGGTGCACCAGCAGCCTGGGAATCCGAAGTGAGGAGAAGAGACAGCTCTGTGCTGGAGGTGACACTGGGCACTTTTGTAACRGGAATCCCTGTGCTGTGAGGATCAGGCAGAGCACGGAGATCGGGGAGGAGGAAAGAGGAAGCAAGARCGGGACGCTGGAGCCCTCAGCGCAGCTCTGCCTTTGTCCGTCCGCCTGCCAGACCAGAACGAGAGTCGGCTCCCCAGGGCCGCAGCTGGCGTTTCTCAGACCCGCRACCTCACCTGAACACCCACGAACGCATCAGAGCAAAGCGCAGTTCAAACCTATGGAGTAATTATGTCTGCCTCAATCTACAGAGTACACGAAACAGCTCCCAGCCACCAGCAGCTTCACTCATCAGAGCACAGCTTCACTGCTAACTCTGAAACCTATTGATTGCATCTCACCCCAAAATTCAACAGGTTCACAGGTCTCCCGGTGACTAGTGCCACTCTTTATTCATTCACATCCCATCTATCCTCCAACAACTATAGGAACGCTCTGTCCAGACAAGCATTTACACCATACTGAAAACACACAGACAGCACAGCACCAAACACACCCAGAGATCAAGGGTTATTATATGATCTCCAGTGCTAAATACCCCATGCTGCATAGTGTCTTCTCTGTTAAACCCAAGCAAAACCCAGAAGCTTTGCCCAGAAATGGGCCCAGACTCTCCCAAAGGGTTAAGAAATGCTGCCCAGCCCACATTCAGAGCGCTGTTTCCAGATCATATGACACCACCTCAAAAATAAAACCTGTCAACGACTAMAGGGCTCTTGCTGCTGCTCCTCCCTGCCTCTTAACTGCATCTTCTCCAAGCACAGGCAAGTCCCTGCAATCTCTCRCGTGAAGTGCACTAAAACATTTTGGCTGTAGTTCACATGCTCAGTGCGGGAACGAGCTGATCGCCCAAGTCAGCATCCACAAACAGCCCTGAGATATGCCAAGTCCACACCCRCCTCCACAGGAAAACAATGCCTCCATTAGGTGCCCACGAGACAATTTGGATTTTTCCTCAAGTTAACTTTRAAAAAGAGGCAGTGTCAGGCCCTGATAAACTCGAATCCGGCTGCATCGGTTCAGGATACTTCCTGGCAAGTCTGCCACGGCACAGTGCCATGCACCTTCCCTTCCTCCTTGGCATCTCGCTGGCGAGCGTGTCGATTCCTGAAAGAAGCAGAGTCCTCTGCCACCACTGCTAAATCTGGCAAGGGKTTGTCTACTAGAAGCTTCCATCCTGGACTAACAGCTTGTGTAGCCAGCTATTATTAGCAACCTTCCCAAAAAGGGAGGTCTTGTATCCAACCTGAAACAATGTGTTCCCCCAGACTTTGACACCTGCATACAAGGACCCAAGGATCACTTCAGCTCCAGCTCTTCTGCATGAGCCGAACGTCTGCTGGGAAGCAGAGACTGCTTCGTGCCTAGTCACCCTCTACTTCCATTTCTGCACAAAAGGAAACAGAGCTCTRTATGATACAGTGCACACACCACTCTACAGGGAGAAGGATTAGGCTAAACCACACATTCTCTTCAAGAGTATTTGCCCCATGTAACTCTATTTCATTCTCTCCTTCTCTCATAAGCCTGCCCAAATTTATTGCAGGTGCCATTTGCTGCTAAAAAAACACCACCACCCAAAAGTAAAATAAAACTACCATGGTGGGAAGCAAAACTAGTCTGGAGCATAAAGAAAACCAAATGCTGCAGGGAAAGCCACAAATCAAAATGAAGTTGCCAAGCCCTGTTCCTTCTCTGCTGCCTGGCTCGGCAGCCAGCATGTTACGTTAAACAAGGACAGATGGCAACATGAYGCATTCTTTCGGGAAGAAGCTGCAACTGCCTGAGCTAATGCCTCCATCTTCCCCAATTCAGACGTGGGTTAAGCCGGCTGCCAGGACTACACAGCCTTCGAACCGCCCCCTTCTCCTACAGTGGCAAAGGAGAGTGGCCTGGCCTGCAGATGGTGGCTGAAGTCCCTGCTGAGCACTTCACCCAGTCAGCTGAGCAGATGGAGCTCAGCCACCAGCCTAATTAGGCGCCTCTCCCCTGCTGCGAAGGCAAAGCTGCTCCCAAGGCCAGTAGATGGTTAAAAGCAGGGAGCCAGAAAAACGACTAAGCCTGAGTGTAAGAGATGACCCCCTCCCCCCCCCCCCCCCCMAAAAAAAAAAAAAATCCTAGGATGTCAAAACAGAAGACAGCACCTTCGAAGAGAGRCTAGAATAGTTGTGCTCCTGCCCTCAAGTCTATCAGAGGATCAGAGACATGAGTGAACATCTCAATTTCAGGGTGGATTAGAGTGCAACTTCTCTTAATCAAGTATTCTAAGTCTTCAGCTTTTCAATATAAAACCTTGAAATATCAGTGCAGTACTATCCCACTTCTCTCCATCAATGCCTCAAATAGTGCCCCTTCAAGAGTTTATCGTAGAAAAATGCAGCATGAAATCTAACAGCACCTGCTCAGGGCTCTGGAGGGGCTTATTTCAATGCAGTCCTGCCCTGCCCTTTGCCAAGGGCATGGCATGATGCAAGGCGAAGCCTCCACCCCAGGAGGTGTTTAGGCAGCATGCCAAAAGTTCTGCTTCGCACCTGCCTGGGGTCTGGGTTTAGCACGCAGCGCTGAGGACACTGCTGCCATTACTCAAAAGGGAGGGAAGTAACAGCTTCTCCTTTCCACCAATTTCAATATTGCTTTGCTTGCTCTTCTGCTGGCAGCTTCACAGCTGCTCTCTTGCAACTCCTCCTAGATGAGAAGAAAGTGGGGGTAAAACCAAGGCCTAGGGGATTTTTACACCATCTAATCTGCCACCCCAATTGCAGCAGATCTCACAAAAATATCTTGGCCCTAAGGACTGGTCAGGCAAGAAGCGAGCATCACATCACAGCAGAGCTGCAAATGCATCTACCAGGACTGATGTCAAAGGCTAACAATGCTGCAGATGCTCATCCCTCCTGTGCATCCTCCTTTGATCTCAAGGGCATGGGGACGGAGTTAACCCCGAGCCCACACAGCTAAGGGAAAGCCAGGAAAAGGCACCGTAGTTAGCATCTGCATGCACATACCGATGTTTTGGGCTTTGCTCCGGCATATAGTCCCTGAAGRGCAAACAGATCCTGTCAAAAAGTGTTACATTTTCTTCAGTTGCCTTTTTCATTAGACCTGGGCCGTGCCTTATTGATCTAAGGGGGAGGAGCACGAAAAAAGACACCAGCTCGGACTGCTGTCTCCATCTATCAAATCCCTCAGCAACCAGAGGGCCAAGAACGCTGCAGCACTGAAATGGCTGGAGTGCAAAGTGATACGGTGATGACTAGAAAGAAGCATACCATTGCTCAAATCAAGTGTTGACACCCACACATCACTGCAAGCATGTCTCTGGGCTCACTGTGTTTAGAGGCACCAAGCTCAGGCAAGGCTAGCTTGTGTAAATAGAAGCCCTCTGTAATCATCCTGCTTAATCCACTTCAGTCATGTCACTGCAGTCCCCAGGGGGTTGCAGCAATGTCACAAGCCAGGTCCTGATAATAGCAGCTGAACAAGCTAGTGGAGAAGGCTGATGAGAGATTACTTTATCTAGTCACACTGTGGGGAGCCAACAACAACAAAAGACTCAAAGAGCTCAGAGTTTGTACCCAGAAACGATGACAATAGGTGATAACGCTGCTACACATTTGTTCAGAGGCTCTTACCTTGATTAAGAAACAACATTCAGCCTTAATAATTCCCAAGGTAAAGGTAAGGACATTATTTCCACGCTACAGATAGAGAAATGAAAGACTAATCAAAGCCTGCAGAAGAACCAAGAACATGATTCCCAGTTGCACAACACACAAACTACAGCAAGGGTTTATTTGGTCCAGTCTGATCTGGAGCACAGCAGCCTGAAAAACCAGGCRGCCACAAAGCATAGTCTCGGTTTCAAACCGCCCAGTCCTACAAGCAAAACACATTGATTTCCAAACATCAGGAGCCAACAACACTAGAGTGTGGTCCATGCTATGCCAGGATCATTCCCCAAAAGGCAAAGACATCCAACCTTAAGAAATGCACTTGCAGCTCTCACTGAGGCTGCTCACACCRCGCTCGCCAGAACAGTTCAGCCCACGGCACTTGCTGCAACGGTGCAGCATTTTGGTTTTGAACCCTCCTCTCAAGAAAGATTCCCGTTTCATGTTGTATACAATTCTAGCAAAGTAAAATAACATGTCTGGATTTCCACGTGCCTGTGTGTCCAAGACAGACTTCTGACTTGCCTTCAGAATAAGAAGCTGCAGCAGTCCATCACCAGCAATGTTTCCTCAGACATATCCAGCACAGCTTTCCCAGCAAGATCAGCTTAAAGCATGGTTACAAGTCAGCACGAATGATGGACAGGAAGTATCACTTTCTTATTATGCTTATCTACTCCACATACAGTCTCAAGTCTTAACTGATTTACAAACCAAACACAAGGTTTTCCTACTGTGAGCATTAGCAAGCCAGCAGAGCTGCAGCAAAAAGCTATATTCCAGCCTGTCCCATCTAGGAGACAGGATACTAGCTCCACGTTGTTTAAAATCATCAGTTACAGTGGTCTGGCTATAGTTAGAAGTCTTTATCCTACCTCCCATTCACATAACAGAGCTTAGCATCAAGAAAGAAGATAAGCAAATAAAGTCCTTGTCAGAGCAAGGAAGACTTGCTTTTGCAACCAAGAACCTAATCAAAACCTAACAAAGCAAAACCAAACATCCATACAAGCCCCCCTCCAAAGAGCAAACTCGCATCATTTGATAAGAACATAAGCCAAACAGGGACACAACTGTGCTTGGGCAGCACCTGCAACTCAGACTTCGCCACCAGGATTTGTTTGCTGGGGGGACAGGACAGAAAGGGACGAGGATGCTCAAATAATGTCAAATGCGGAAGGAAGCACCAGACTATGTCCTAACATTGCACTGAGCATGCATGGCTGGGCAGTTAGGAAGTTCTGGTTTCCTCTTAAAACCTGAGCACACCACAGCTTTACTAGACACCAACTGCTTGACCATGTAGTCAGAGAGAGATGAGGTCAGAATAAATAGGGAACAATAAGATGTAATTTTTGAAGTATAGCCAAAACATAGCAAAACTTGCCTTAACATTTGTGAACATAAACACCACAGTGGTCATGCATTTTAAATCACACATCATCCATATCAGAACAACCAGTTTGGAGTTAAGGATACAAAGGACACAAACAGCATCTGTACTACAGTGGGACCTTCTTTCTGAGGCAGTTGTTATACAAGTGAGGTGGTTCTAGTTGTCAGATACTGGTAAGCATACTGCCGTTCCCCCAAATCTTCCAAAGCATCATCAAAATTGATGCAATCTTCCTGCTCAAAATACCACATTTGATAGCATGAAGGCAGACCTATTCCCAGAAACATTTATAATTACTCTCCTGTAGAGAGTCATCATCCTGTAGAGCAAAACTTGCAAAATAAACAGAAGAGCAAATAAACTAACAACAACTATGAATATTTAGAAACAAGGGCAATGCAAAGCAGCCTGGGAGGACTTCCAGTGGCATTTCATGCTAGGATGACTGGACTCCCRCTAAGGAATGGAATTAAACTTGCTGGTTTTGCTGCACAAGCAAGACAATTGCACAAGTGTCTTTTCATGTCGCTGAGAAGAAAAAAAAAAAATTCCTCTCTGCCTTATATCAGTCTTTGTTCTTTCCTACCACTACATGGGATGAGAAGTTTTGCCGTATTTGGCATTTGCGACAGCTCGGAAAACCAAAAAGGCAGGCTCCCAAGCCCAGTTTAGTGACTTTGCTACAAGCTTTCTCTCATTATCATCTGTAAAGTTACAAGAAAATCATCAACTTCACCATCAGTGAGCAAGCAAGGGTACAAGCAGGAAACCTGACTGCTCTCTTCCATTTATCACAGCTAACACTACCCATAAACAAGAGCCTCCGAAAAGCCACTCGTCTCTGCATCCCAGCTTGCTGATGCAGTCAGCAGCTCCTGTGCACAGACCAGGTTCACCACAGTGAGGTAAGGGAAGAAGCTGGCTTTCCTTCACAATGCAAGAAAGCAAGCTAATAGCATCGATAAAAGTAAYGGGAGCAGCTGACATGAGAGTTGAAGTGAGTAGCACTGAACAGTTAACAGCATTCACCAAGGGCTCCTCCAAGAACTAAGCCAGAGATTTGATCTACACCAGATATAGCAAGGTGCTTTTTTTTCCCCTCCCCTACAGACTAGTGTTCATCCTCATTGTGCGTCACATGAATTGTGCTTTATGACTTTGGTTCTCTTAGATGATAGCTCATAGCTCAGACACTAAATATTAGCACCAGAAAATTTGTACCACAACTATTTGGAAAGTGAAGTACCCTCACTTTCAAGATCTTCACAGCTGTAAAGTTAGTAATGCATTTGTTCCAGTCTCTGCCACACCATAAAAGTGCAGTGCTAAGGACTGAACACTTGCATGCAGGTGACCTATGGAGCTTTACTGGAATTTGTGGCTCAATATATTCATAAAAGGTCTAGAAAAGGGAGTGAATAAAGTGATAGTTTACTGATGATACTAAGCTATTCAGGGTAATAAAAATAGCAGCCAACTGTGAAGAAATGCAGAAGCACCTTGTGTGAAAAGGCAGCTGAACATTCAAGCAGGCAGGCCAAATTCAGTGTAGATAAATCAACTGACACACGTGAAAAACACTGTCCTAGCTTGATGTACAAGATGTAAGGCTCCAAACTGGCCATTAATATTCAGAAACATGAGCTCAAGATTGCAACTGTTAATTCTAGGAAAATGTCTACATTCAAAAAAGTAAACATGATCTGGAACAGAACACACGTTATCATCATGCCTTTACACAAACCCAGGCTGCACCTCTATCTTCTAACTCTGCTCCTCTCCATCTCTGCAGGGATGCAGAAAAACTGGAAAGGAGTCAGAGAAGAGCAATGAGGCTGACCAAAGCTACAGAAGGGTTTCCATCTGCAGAAACACCACCTACAGCTCTCAGGCCTGGAAAAGCAATAACCGAAAAGGGATGTACAAGGCACGGAGTACACTGAAATCAGCTGTTCACCACTTCTTCCAGCACTGGAAGAACAACGGGGCATCACATGATGCTGGCGGGTGGCAGATTCAAAATACACCAAAGGTGGTGGTTTGTCACACAACACATAATCAAGCTATATAACCTGTCACTACAGGRCCTTGTGGATGCTCAAAGACAACATCAAAATATTGGACAAGGGAAATCGTGAGTTGTTAAACACAAAGATGCATCCTTTGGGTCCAGAAGTTCCCGAGCTACAAACTGTTAAATGCTAGGAAAACCTTTGGAAATGAACACACAYGCTTGCACTGCCCTTACAGGCATTTGCTCCTGACCGCTTTGTTAGAGGCGCACAGAGATTTTTTACGTAGAAAAGTGAGCAAGGATGCTTGAGCAGTGCCTCTCTGCATGTCCACATCTGCAGCTCAAATACTCTGAAATCTGAGAGGAAGACTCTCACCTTCCCGTACACCACGCAGCAAGTGCTGTAGACAGACACAGCTCTCACTGCAGATCCTTCCCCAGCCCAGCGAGCGAGGGCTGAGAGCTCAGTACTGGGGGAAGCTGGAATCAAAGTTAGGGTCCACACGATCGGGCTCACAAGGCAGGCAAACCACCTTCCGTGCCAGCCCGTGGTTTAGCTCCTTCTACCCAGAGACCAGTAGTCACARTAGAGATACAATATTAGACTACATGGACTTATAATTTGACTCAGTGCAGCTGTTCTTGCATTTGAGGCCTAAAACACCACCTCAGCCCCAAACAAGACAGAATAAATATCTTTTGCCACAAGAAAAAAAACAYAATGTTCTGCATAATAAAAGGGCAAGAAGGACTGTATTTGCCCATTTCTGTTAACCAAGAAGAGACAATTCACAAGCCCAAGTAAAAAAGACAATATTCTCTAGAGCCTTTTGTGTGTACCCTCATTTCACTGATATTTGAAAGGGAACACATAGCAATATGTACTGGAACACAGTTTTATATATGTATTTTTTTTTCTTTGAACACATCAAGAGCATCAGCTGAAAACAAAATCGGAAGGGTTTGCAAGAGAACATAGGACTGACAATCAGGACTTCATGATTTCTTAAAGACTTGCAAACAATGACAAATTCTCTGAAATCATTTTATAGGAGATGGCATCACTTTATAAGTAGTAGAGCTGATAAAGTGGTACAATCTGTATGGATAAATACAAGGAAGGAAACTAAAACAGTATTTTAATTTCAAGATTAGAAGCAAAAGAAAGTTTTCGTTTACTAAGACACAGTTTAGATTTTACCTTACGTTTTCTACACTGATTCTCAATTACAAGAAAGAGCTTGCAGTTAAGCAAAACTAGTTCAGCATTGTCCTTTTAAGAAAAGAAACTCTAACAGTATGGAACCAGAAATGCAGTCTTCATTTCCAAAGTTCCTTCCAAACAGCTTACAAAATCCAAATGCTTTATTATTAACTGCTCAAATGCACTATAACATGACTTATACTTCAATTAAAAAGCCTCACACTGGGCAGCTAGTCACTGGAAAGAGCTACAATCAAGTCTCTATTCTAGTGATCAGCTCGGATAATGACAATCCTTGTTAACCGAGACTTCCTTGGATAACTTTGCTACAGTAAAAGCAGAGTGGCRCTGTTTTAGTTGGCAAGTATCCAGCATTTTGCACCACTGAGGAATCAGTTTATTAACTCATGAAGCCATAGAAAAGTACAAGTACTACCAGGTACAAACAAGATCATCCAGGAAAATAAGAGAGGGTTCTAATAGTTGCAGCTAAAATGATCACCCAGTACAGAAAGAAAAGTCTCCCAAATGAATACCTGCCACATAACACTTTACAGAAGATGCAAAAAGAAAGCAACATCTTTCAGATAGAAATGTCGAATTGCAGCGTGGTTTAAAACACGCGAGGAACRCTGTGCATGAAGCTGCTCCCATTAGGTTGCACAAATGCCAGGTATGCGTATCAACGCTTTTCTGCAGTTTTCCTAGGATGCTAATCAGCTTTAAGCCATGTCTTGTGACCCATTGTACCTCTGCACTGGATAGAAAATCCAGGCAGTGGAGCATTACCCACGTCCCGATGCACCCTGCTTTCAGAAAACAAAATGGCTGACACCCACCCAGCTTCAAAGGAGAATTACTTTTCCTGGAGAAATAGCTGTAGTCAAATAACCTGAAATACAACACTTCTGTCAGGGGCTATTAACCTCAGTGTCAGCAAGTTAACTGTAACACTTTAAAAATATCATCACTGATGGCACCTTACACATGCCCTTCTTGCATACCAAAACCTCCATGTTGTTTCTAGGGAATTAGCCAACCACACAATTTCAACTCAATTGTTACAGAAGGCAAAGAGGGTTTTTTGTTTGGNNNTTTTTTTTTTTTTTTTAAGACACAATGACTATACTAATGGTTTCAGATGAATGAATGCATTAACATATCTGTATCAGATCAGGGTATTCTGCAACTTAGGGCTGCATTCACTCAGCCAAGGTGAAGGCAACACCCTGAAGCAGAAGGTGGATGACAGGAGGAGCCAGAMGCTTTTCCCACACCAAGCAGCCAGCAAGGGAGTTGGTACCAAGTTCACAACAAAAGGACCTTACAGAAACCCCCTTTGCTCAGGGCCATACCTGTAAGAGGTGCAGTATCTTCTCCTCACTCTCAGCCCGCACTGCATCTGACCCAGTGACCTASAGATGAAAGGCTCTGAAGCCGATTACCAGTCCTCGTGAAACAATTTTAAAACTACTCATCTTGACAGCTCCTAGAGACCAACTTCAAAAGCAGTGAGTTGACTTTAAACAACATTATTTTTAAAACGACTGCTAACAAGATATTAACACAGACTCAGCTATGAGAAACTGGAACAGGCTTGTTTTTTCACCACTCAACTTCCACTTTAGCTGCAGTGAAATGGCTTCCAGCTATTCCTGTTTTACAGATGAGGAAACATACTCTCCTGTCCTGCAGCAGAAAACACTGATTACAGCAAGATGAACCCCCACTCCCCCATTTCTACTGCCTTTAAACAGAGCTAGAACATAACYAAAAATACATGTGAATGTCATAACTGCTTCGCTGTGTTGGCTTAAAGGTATCCTAAGCACAAAGCATGGAGTACATCGAACAACTAGTAATAAACTACTAGAACAAGTAGTACAGYTTATGTTTCCTCTGTTCCTGAACTACAACAGACATATGAGCATGGACACACACATATATGATTTAAAAGACCTGGAACTAAACTGGAAGATGTGCGTTACAGAACAGCAAAGGGTATTCACAGCAAGGAAATTCTGTCCTGGTACATCAATCAACTTCTCTGTGGTTAGTATTTGGAGCAGAAAGAGAGCAAATAGCCTTGGGATCRCTGGATGAAAGGAACTGTGCAAGTGCAAGCACTATTCCCCTACTATCATAGGAAAGGCTTGCTTTTGCCTAGGTATGCGATATCCAGAAACCAAATCTTTGCTTCACCTACAGTCAGAAACATCCTGTTGAATGTGGTAAAACCAAAAGCACATGCAGCATTAGCCAGGATGGTGGTAAGAGAGGAAGAAAGAAGTGCTATTCCAGTCTCTGAAAGTATGCTCTCTCCTCCCAGAAACTACAGCCACCTCTCTGCAAAATATAGCAGAAAACATTCCCTTTCAACAGTGACCATGCAATAGCCTGCTAGTTTGAAATAAGTCTGATATGACACCACTTAGTTTGTCCTTAAATCACACCCTCTAAGGGGGCAGTGACACTTACCACTATTAATACTCCTTTAATCAGCAGACAGCATCAACTGAGACACAATGCAGCACATCTTGGAAACTAATAGTTCCAATCTGGCAGATCAGACATTTCTGTTTTGAGGCTGGTATACTGCAGCATGCAAATCAATCCTGCACAGTTCATCTTGACTCCATACCTACCTAAGACCCTCTGCAAAACACCTCTTATCAACCACAAAGCAAACATGACCACTGGCCACTCTGGCCCCCAAAACGGACAGGACAGAACTGATTTTAATGCAAAGCCCTTCCTAAAAATCCCCGGTGCCTGCAAGAAGCCAAGTACCACAAGCCCTTGCAAGGCAATGGGAGAGAGAAAGAACCAAGATAAGCTCCCTTTAGAGTGCAAGTTTTTGCATACCTTGTTCTTCAGAAAAGCAAATACAAGATTTTACTTTCCACATGCAAGATAGATCTGAGGTAATTCTACTAAGTCTTCTACACTGACCTCAGTGTAAATTCCTAGAAATAGAGATGTGCTATTATGACCTAGATTTTTAATTAAGATAAAGCAATCTTAACATGGAAGAAGATAGTGACATGCTCTACCTCAAGAGCAACTTCTTGAAACCTTTGACAKACTTAAGCTAGCTCAGGTAACATTGTACTTGGCAATCAGTTTCATCAGTTTTGGCTAAGAAAATATGCAAACTTTAAAGGATTAATAACRCAAAACAAGAAGCTCCCAAGAAACGGAGATCAGCCTCTGAGGATTAGAGCACAGAAGGGCACAGGCAACAGAAAAGGACAACTAAGGGCATGATTTCAACGTTTTCAACATGACTCTTTTAACTTCCCTTCACTGGCCAAAGGGAGTGTCATAAACACTAAACAAAGCACTTTTCGTATTATTTCTTGGAACTATTTTAAAGAATTCTAAAGAAATAAATCTAAAAGAATAGTCAAGAGTTCCCAGACTTTCACAAGAGCTTGTCCATCTGCTTGGGTAGCAAGCAGGAATAAAGCTGCAAATCAGACAAAGGTTTAGGCAAGTTCYGAGCCAAATGAAACAACTGTAGCTTGCTAGAAGTTCAAAACAAGCCAAACCTTGAGACATTTAAGCTTCAAGGAACAGGAATGCAGAACATTAACATATCACCCTCATCCAAAGACTAGTGGCAGAGACAAAGAGCTTGTAGCAATAGGATTTCCCCAACATAAAAGGAGCTTGACAGACCACAGGCAGGGAGTCTGCACCATTAACTGCTGCCAGAACAGCATTTTAACCTTTCGGTGCCCCAACTCTGGTTTGTGATTTTTTTTCAGGTGACCAACTGAGGTGCTTCAAGGCAGGCACTACATGGCTTGTTTTTGCCAATTACCATCCCAAGGCAACCATCAGTGTTCACTCCATGAAAGCCCAACAGGGCAAAATCCCAGAAGCCTCTCCTTGAGCAAAAACTATTGCTCATCAATGAAGCCCTGAAACAGCAGTTACAGAAACCTCAAGCATCCTCATGGCTGCATCAGAGAGCGGTCTAAGAGGTCAAGCTGTTGCTGAAAGAAAGACCAAGTCACTTCCTCCACACCGGATGTTACAGGGCAGGGGCCCAGAAGTATAACAAAGACTGAGTCAATAGTAAAAAGCAAACATCAGTTTTATATCTACAGGAATCCTTGCTTGCCTATGAATTCCAGAGACATATGACTAAGTTCCCTTTGAAAGGATAAACGTTTTCCTAATCAACTGCTTTGGCACTTGAGTGCCACACTGAATCAACTCAAACATCATTTAGAAAGAAGGCTCTGGTGCACTAAATGTCTGTCAGCTACTATTTCTACTTCTGACCTTTATATGCTAACACATCTCAAAKAAATTGAAGAAAGCAGAGGAGGAGATGACAAAATACGATTGAAAAATGAGGAAAGATGTTTTCCTTTTTTTTTAATATAAGACAATTAAGTCATGCTTTTACTATCTTACCAATTTTCAGCTATTACAAACAATTGCAAATACAGACGCTTCCCTGCAAGAGAGATCACCCGTCTGTCACCTTATTCTCTGGCCTTTCCAACTCATCTCTCCTCTTCCTTCTACCTATTTACATTTACTCAGTATTATTCTTTCCCTCTACCCACTCTCTACTTGCCCTTTAGGAACTTTTCTCACYCAGTCCCTGCATGCTCCTACTGTACCAAGATCTGTCCCTTTCTYACACTGCAAATCCTGTTGCTCCTGACAAGTCAGATACAGAGCACATCAGTTGTGTTTCCTAAGACATCCTGTAATTAATAATGATTTCTCATTGCATTTGAAGTCTCTATTACTACTCAGTTACCACTTCAATATAGCCTGGATATCAAGCGAAAAACTTCTGGGATGTGAATTCACACGAACATTCAGGTTCTCACAAAAATCAARACAGTTCTACACAAATTAAGGGAACTGTTCATCTCCATGCTCCCTTACACATTTTCTTCAAGCATTACACATACTAGAGTATCAGTTGCAAAGCGTGACTATCTTCATATACCAGTTATAATATTAACACAGCCAACACTAAGATATATATCAAAAAATTAAAAATTGTGTTCACTGTCATGGTAAGCAGGTTGCAGCTCCTGATTAAATTCTTCAGCTATTGGGTGGAAAATTCCCTGTTGCTAAGACTAAAGAGATCCTCGGAAAACTTGGCAAACCACCAGAAAGCTGTGCTAATGCTAATTTGTAATTACTGTTTTGATCAAATACAAGCAAGATCCCTATTGTGGAGAAGGTCAGCTACAGGTGAATTCAGCACACAGCTGCATCTAAAAAAAATTCAAGGCCCACAGGTCACTGAATTTCTTATTAATTCCAGAGTTTGGGTAGAATTTTCAATTTGCTACAAAGAATGCTTTGAAAACTGCAATCCTCCGGTTAAACCAATGATCACAGCAGGCTTTGAGCTGATGGACCCAAGTGGCAAGACAGTGCAGTTGCAGGAAGGCAATTGGTGCAGTTCACATGCCATGCTACGCAGTGCTGTGCAGTGCTAACGGAGCGTACAGCCTACCTGCTTCAAATACATAAGAGCTCGCTGCCAAGAGGAACAGAATGACCTGCTCTGTGTCCACAGGAGAAAGGACAAGTAGTCACAGACTTAAATTGCAGCAAGGGAGATTTAGGTTGGGCATTAGACAAAGCCTTCTAACAGGAAGGRTAATTAAGCATAGGAATAGATTGCCTGGGGAGGGACAGGAACTGCCATCACTGCAGGTTTTACAAGTGGTGCAAAACAGCTGTCATGCTGATCCCACTTTAGGTAGGGGGTGGATTAACAGCCTTTCAAAGACCCAGCTCTATTTTCTGAAAATCCCCAAAAGCCCCCACCAATCTCTTACTTTGCAACATTCTTATCTAAGTGCTGACAATAGTGTAAAAATAAATGTTTAATCTGTCTGGTGAATATGGTACTCAGGGAAGTTTGAKATTTTCAGCACCTGAAGGGCAGCTGATTACAGGCAGGGTCTGTGCAAGCTTCCGCACACAGCGCTGCCAGGACACTAGCACCCACTTGCCYGGAAGCACACAGCTAGCCGAGAAGCAAACTGCTGCCTACCAAGCTTCTTCACAAACCCATGCCTTCAGCCTGCTGACTTAGCCTGTTGCAAAGTAGCCCTCCTCCAGCTCCCRCCCCGCAGCACTTCACCCAGACAGATAATTTACCTTTTTAACATTTTCCTCCTCCTCTTGGCGTTTCTCATAGTGTGAGAAGTCATCAAAGATGGAGGTGGTGTGCTTGTAGGTGGCAATGATTTTCAACACCTGCTTAGCCTTTTCCAGAGGCACCTCCTGAGTGTCCCTGGAGTTGGTCACTGGTTTATTCTCGTTGTTCTCTAGGCGGATGTGCCGCAGCTGGCTGTTGGGAACGTCCTTCACAAAAATCCACCTGACATCAAAACGTCCCTTCCACTTGTCCTGGGACCACACACCCGCACATGTGTTATAGTCCACAGCAGATTTCATTTCTGCTACTCCGCAGAAGTGACCACTACCGTTGACACTGAACAGTAAGTAAACGGGGCCTTTCCCGTTCATGGAGCGATAGGCAGCATCCAGTCTCTTGTTGCCATGCTCTGTACTGCACCAGATGTTATATTTAATGGAACGGTGAATATCGTCCTCAGAGTAACTCTTAATGATGAAAACCCGGCCATGTTTTGGGTTCCAGTCAAAATCCTTGGGATTGTAGTTATTCATAGATCTCAACTTCTCCAAGACTGGGTGCGGTTCTGAAGGAGCAGAACCAGAACTAGCTTGAGACTGTCCCACTCCATTACCATCCACTCCATTTTGACCAAACCCATTGCCACGGTTACGAGGTGCAACCCAGCGGGTGGGCTGAGCTGCCTGCTGTGGCACAGGCAGCTGGGTTGGCTGCGGTGGCGGTGGGGGCAGTGGCTGTGGCTGTTGCCCAGCTGAAGCCTGTGCCACTGGTGGGCTGTTATTGATCTGCTGACCCACRGGTTGGGGGGACACCTGGGCTGGCTGCTGACCAATATTCTGAACTAAGGCCTGGGAAGGGGCTTTTGCCACTGGCCCTTTGTTATCCCAAGTTCCAATATCCATGTTATGTTTTATTGGAGGCGGTGGAAGACTTGAACCTGCAATACCGTTCTTGGTCTTCAGCTTGGGCTGTTGCTTAGCCGGTTTGCTAGCAATGTCAGCCCAGGACGTTGGCTTCGGAGGAGCAATGGTAGCTGGAGGCAAACTGTTAGATGCCACAATATTACTGGTAATGGATCCGCTACCAACAGCTGAACCAACAACTTTTGGGACATTGCTTGCAACATCTGTGCTGCCCAACTTCAGGGCTGCCATCCCTTGGTCTATGGTATTCATGCCAGGAGCCTTGTTCAGAGTTTCATTGGCAAAGGCAGACTGTCCATCAATCATGGCTCCACCCAGTGAGCTAGGGGCATAAGCGTAATTGCTACTATATCCAGAGCTTTGAGTGGATTGTCCCTGAGAACTGTTATTTCCCCAAGCTGAAAAGTCAATCCCACTTGGAAAGAAGTTAAAGCCATGCTGCCCGAGAAATGGAGTGCTGCCAAGGGCCCCTGGCTGCCCAAACATCGCATCTGGGAGAAAGTGAGGCTCCCCGTTGCTCAGCTGTCCATAAGATGTTAGGTAGGGCATGGGTGGGTCACCCCCCGTAGACCAGGCAGCTTCGCCTAAGGAGTAGGAGAATCCAATGGATGGACTGTAGTAGCTTGGTAAGTAGGAATCAGACATTGCAGTGTATGCATTATTCTGCAAAATAAAAATAAGCACTGAATAGTTAGAATAAGCAGAACAAATTTCAAGGGACCAGGAATAAAAGGCATCTTAGACTTCCTGTGCTCCACCCCTCCCTACCTTAGGGCTGGGCAGATAAACAAGCCTGGCCTTGAAACGCCTCCTTTGTTAGAAGTACTCTAAAAACAGCTTCGTTGCCAGAAAGATTAAACACAAAGGCTTAACAAGCTTCTCATTCTAAGATGAGAAAGCATTGTGTTCCTGATGCCTGATATGGGACTGGATGCTGAACTGCCTCAGAGCTCCTGCTCAGGCTACAGAATCAATATCTTATCTAGCATACAAAAYATACTTTCAGTATCTAATACAAAAGAGGGCTTCTCTTGCCTGGGTAATGTATGTATCAAACCACACTTTGCTGTTTGTTTGATAGAGGCTTTAGGGGAAAGAGGCAGAGGAAAGTGGAATACACGAGAAAAAGGTCCAGTGAAGTATACTGTCAAAATCATGAATGCCTCCAGTTGTCTGTACTGCAAGTCACTTCCTTAAACTGATTATCCATGAAGATGGCTTTATCCACRTAATTTAGTATTTCAGACTTCAAAAATATTCCAAGAACCTGCAAGCAAACAGGGATGTAAATCTCATCCTCAAAACACAAGCAGCTCCAGTACAGCAAGCACATACTAAAAGATAACTGGAAAAATGGGGGATAATCAATACTGTTTCAATAGGAGCCTTTTATGGCACAGCAAAGACAATAGCACATGAAAGCAGGCTTGAAATTTGGAAAGGAAAACTTGCTCCATGTTTTGGTCTCCCTTTTAATATTCAAGTATCCTTTAGGTTATGAAAACAAATGTCTAATTTTACAATTAGGAGACTCTCAGACATCACTAAGATTTCCTTACATGAAAAACATCTGTCATTTTGTATTCAGACCAATGCTCCCTCCAGGGAGTTGTTAAAGCCACACTAATGGACATTATCATCTAGTAATTTGAACCTGTGTGCACACAGCCCTAGTGCTATATAGCAACTTGCATGCCAACCCAATGCAGACGAAATGAAAGTCAGGTTCAGTTCCCATTTAAAAGCTTGGCTTGCAGCAGGCTCTACTCCATTTTTCGTTGAATCATGTTTTCATGTGCCAAGTGCAGCTCCCAAAGGACTTCATGCCATACTGAAATCTATGGAGGCTCTCAAGATGGCTCTGGCACCCTACAGAAACAGCAGTTCTGCCTCTCTACCTCCCACTGAGTTAAATGAAAACAACAGGTTATATCTAACTCCAAATTTACAAAAATTAACAGGAATTATTCAACCTAATGTTTTCAGAGACAAAGTTTATTTTGTCGTCTTAAACACTAAAAAGCCTTTTGTGGCACTCTGTAATGTCAATACAGGAAAACTCAGATACTCTCTCTAACCTTTCTGTTTTCCCAGATAAGAAAGGAAAAAAAACATTAAAACAAAACAAACTTAAGTCTTATCAGGGGTACAATTTTAATAATTCAGGAACTCAGTCCTGCAAAACCTAAACCAATAGAACAGTCCTCAGGGCTCAATCTGTCCAAAAGTCTGCATCATAACAGTTACATTGACTCTAAAGGGTAATTTGTAATGCAAATAAAGGAACTTAAAAAAAAAAGTTAAACTAACAAAGTATCGTTGAAAGATAATATCAATTTTAAGGGTAACTGAATACACTCCCATGGAAACTGGCTTTAATGGAATATGCACATACCAGCCTATACTTAAAACCTGAACCTAACAGACAAAGAAGCMGAGTTTTCTCTCTGAAGGCTTCTCCTTTAAAATGCATAAAGCACATCACCGTCAGAGGAAAATCTGGTCTCTCGTCACCTCTAAAACMTCTTCTATGCTGTTACGTGTTTAACTTCAAGAGCTAGCTTAATACAGACTACATTAAGGTACCATCTGTGGAATATTCACCAGCCATACTCACATAATAAGTAAGGAGCACAACAGTTAACTAGCAGTTGAGAACCATCAGTTCAAAGCATATTAAAGACAGGCCCACTGCTGTTAGCTACCTGCCTCAATTTCTAGAACTACACTTTGCTAACGTGCTACCTCGCTCTGCTACACTGCATCACAACCGACACAGTTACTGATTATCATGCAAATAGAACTTCACCAGCTTTTAATTCTCTCCAGTGACTAAGACTTTTTGCATTTATTTCCTCAAATTCACTATTGCTCTGCACCTCTCCACCTCAGACTAGAACTGGTGTTTGGGCTTGGTTATTGCTGCTGTTGAGGGTTTTTTGTTTGTTTGTTTTTTAATTGTTTAAGAATCACTTGCCTTGTATCTGAGCTTTCAAATATACAGTAACCTCATTTACTAAGCTGACAAGTTAGTAACAGTTGCACCTGAAATAGCAGCCCTTGAATTAAGAACCATGAAACCTTGCGACTTAGTTACCATTATCCACTTAGTTTATGTGGATAACTCACAAAGTAATTTCAAAAATATTCCCACACTCTATAGCAGTTGGATGCATTTAATTCATTTTTCAGTCTTATCTGTAATTCCCTCCACCATCTGCAGAAAAGTACTGTAATCTTTGATAGTTTATATTTTTATATATATATATATATATATATATATGTATGTATGTATGTATACACACACACACACACATATATATATATATATATGTATATATATCAGGAGCCTGGCTTATTGGCTCAGCAACATCATGGTCACCTCAAGACTGAGTCCTTGGTTTTTGTTCTCTATTATATGAAGTGTGAAAATATGGATGAGAGCAGAAAAGCAGCACACCACAGTGAGAAAGCAAGATAAAGTCACCCTAAAGTTTCATTCAAAGTTAGCAAAGCATTTTACCTCCTTCTTGATGGATTTCTAGAGTAACACCCCTGCTGTACCTCCTGGGGTATGCTCCAATCACTTTTTTTTTCCCCCATTCTTTTTTATTTCTTTAATATTTTTACCAGTTTGTGACACACACAGGAAGAAAAAACCAAATATTTAAAAGTTATTATTAAATACACAAAATAGAGTAAAATAACACTTCACTTCTAACATTATAACAACATTCACTCTATTTAGGAGATTTAAATAAAACTATATTCTGCATGAAATATTTCCATGTTCAAAAGGAGTCCAGAAACTGGCAATGTTAATTTCTAGGACAGGAAAAAAACATTATCAAATGAGCAGAACAAGGAAAGTACCTTGTTTTATTCAAGTCCTAAGAAACAAATCACACTCTCTCACTCTCAAAGGTAGGCTTGTAGCTTTTTAGGGAGATAAATGTTGTAAGTGTTCTTAATTGACAGGCTGAACTCTGAGATTACAGAAGAGCTGGCAGGACTTTGAAAAATATTTACTTTTATACTTTTAGCACAAAGTAGAAACACACTTGTTGAAAAGTAAAATGAGATGGAAACCTGTTCCTGGGTTCCAAAAAAAGAAAAAAACAACGCCACAACTATTAAAAAAAATATTGACTAATAGAAACAATAGAAAAGAATACAGACAAAGAAAAAAAAGAGCTTTTTTTTTTTTTTTTTTAAACTAATCACAACTGGAGAAGAAAAAGGACTCAACAGAATGAACTAAATGCTCCAGTCTTACTACAGATGTTTATCTATAATGTTTATTTGTAATAACTAATGAGCTGAACTCTATCTGTTGTGTGTCACTCTCCTACTGCTCATAAGAGATGACAGTTAACAGTGCAGCTAATCTTAAACAAAAAGTTAAGAGGAAAAGTATCTGGAAGTGTGATTTTCAGAAACTAATCACAAACTCCAGCTCAGCTTTAATTGTTTTTTTAAAAAGTCTTTAGAGCATTTATCATATCTGTGTTCTGTGGTTTTTTTTGGTGAAAAAAGAGAAAACCCCATGATGTACATTTTCAGTTTGATAAAGATAAGAACATTGATAGCATCCTCCAAAAGCCTCCAGAGCATTACTGCATTTTACTGAGAAATTTCACAATGCAATACAGTGTATTTGCTCTTATAGTACAAAGAACCAGAAACAAGCACGGAAGCTGTGTCATAACAGTAAAACTGAAAGATCAGAAACGGTAACTTCAAGATAGTTATTAATTCCTGTCACTGAAAAAATGAGCTAAATTCTAACTGTAGGAAGTCCTTACACCCAGAGAAGTTATTAAACATTTACACCTAACACCCCACAGCCTATTGATGTTTGGTAGTTTCTGTCTGGAGACACACAAAGATAAATTGGATGTTACCCTCACTGCTACAGAAAGCTGGCAAACATTAAATACAATTAGTGGAGAGAGAGAACAAAAATGATGCCAAATCTGCCTTAGCTAGAGAGCAGCAGGAAGTCAGGGGACTTTTGGCAAGTCCTGCCCATTAGCTGGCACTCTTACTCACCGGCCTGGCCTGGGGGCTCAAGTAGGGTTCAAAGTCATCATCATTTAACCCATCCTTCTGATGCACAGATCCATTTTGCACTGAGAAAGAGAGTTAGAGCATTAGAAATAACTCTGCAAATAAATCCAAACGTGAACATTTGCCAATTTAAAGTAYTTAAAAGACAGGCCTTATAGCATAACTACACCCCGGTGCCTTGGAATATACCACGCTCAACCCAACGGAGAGAGGAAACGCTCACCGACGCGCAGACTAACGTCCTGCGAACCAGAAAGTTTCCCCAGCCCCAGAAACCACGGCTGATTTCACAGCTCATAATTTTTTCCAGGCCGCTTCAGTCACTGCGAGTTGAGAGTAGAGCCGGGAAATGCAGCGGCCGGACCCTTCCCGGCCTCCCCCGTCCCCCTCTGCCCCCCGCCCCCAGGCCGCCCCCCGAGGCGCCACTTGCCCCGCAGGGCACCCGCCGCCCCCCGGCTCTCACCTTTGTTGCCTTGGCCCTTGGGTCTCTGGCGCGGCGGCGCG
>NW_028186578.1:266272-279757 GCF_003343005.1 Rhea americana
GCCTCTTAAAGGGCCAGGCGCCCTCATTGCCCGGCTGCTCCTAGCACGGCGGGGAGCTGCTCCGTCCGGAGGGCCCTTGCCCGGGAYGCGGCCACGAGCCTGGAGTTAACGGCAGCGTCACGCACAGCACCGAGTGTGTGTGTGTCCCCCGCCCCCGGGGTCGGGGTCTGAGCCCAGGGCCCCGCGCGGGGCAGCGTCACCCCCTGCCAGGCGGACGGCGATCCCTCGCCGGAGCTGGGGTGCAGGGGCTGCTCGTCTCRCCGCCCCAGCTCCGGCCGAGCCCGTTTCCACCCGGCCGAGATCAGAGCGGGACCCTCTCCGCTGCGTGCCTGCCCAGCCAGGGCCACCCGCAGGTGGGGACAGGGTATTTACAGCCCTCTAGGGTGCACATGTGGGGCCCGCGGGCCCCACAGCCCCTGCCTGGCCCGTGGGGCCAGTCACTGCCTCGGGCAGCCAGTACAGCACCCCAGGGCATCGCCCACGTACGGCAGGGCAGGAGAGGAGCTCCTGCGGTTGCCTGCAGAGCCCCTGCAAACTCAGTACAGGATTTACACCACAGGCGCTTTTGTCAGGGCTGCTCTTGCAAGCGGATGTGCAGGGCTCCAACTCCRCACGTCCCGCTAGCCGCAGTGGGGGGCAGCTGTAATCGGCTCCCAAGTTTCAGATTCTCGTGAGAATGAAGCAAAATTTGCCCCAACCCTGTTCCTGCACCTGGCACAAAAGCAGGTGCAGGTCTCGGTGCACGGCGCTGGAGGAGGGGATGGCAGCTCTGGCAGGGATATCCCACAGCGCATCCCTAGGGAAGAGGGAGGAAGGGGAGCACCACACCAGCAAGTCCCAGGCGGAGCAAACTTGGGAAAGTTTGCATGTGCCGTGAGCCCAGATCTGGGGTGGGTTCCAGAACGGCCCTTCGTCCTTCTCCTGACCGAGGGGCAAGCCCAGGGCAGCAGGAGACAAAATCAGGTGAAGGCTCTTGGACACCAAGGGAAAAACAGGGAGATGAAGAGGGAGATGTTCACCAGGGGAGAACAGCCCTCATCCAAAATTCACACAAGCTGGCTTCCACTTCTGAGTATCTGCAGGTGCCACGGAGAGGTCCCACTTCCCCCTGCCCCCCCCCCTCACATTCCTCCCTGTCCAAAGTGGCTATAAACTGCTACAAGCTCCCAGCATGACCTGAAGCAGCTCAGGGATGGATGAGACCCGGTGCAGCTCGGCATCTTCAATCCTCCGCTAAGAAGTGGGCGAAACGCTTCTGTCCCAAGCTGAAGCGCGAGGTCTGCATGGCAGCGCTCCTCCTGCAGTGGATGCGGGTAGAGGGACCTCAGAAAGGGAGTCCTGCTTGTCCTGTGCTGCTTTTAAGATCGTGGAGCTGCCTTTGACCTACCAATGAATAAACCATTCAGGCATCATTTGATTTTTTCCTTTTAATGCAAAAAAATAGCCAAACACATCTTCCTTCTCCCTCCCCACCCACCCTCCCCAGATCTGTTTCCTTTGCTGTTGTTTTGCTTAATATTTCCAGCCAAGCAGCTCCCCCCCCTCCCAGCCCTCCCAAACCTCCGCAGCTCAGACGGCACCCAGCGATTCTCCCCCTTCCTTCCTCCCGCCGCGGCGAAGCTCAAAGGGACCCGCCGGCGAAGAGAAAGGGAAGGCGGCAGAGCGGAGGGGCAGCCACATTATTTCAGCAACGTGCCAGTTCTAATCCTGCAAAGAGATTAAAGGAAGAAAGAAGAAAATACAAAAATAAAACCACCAAACAAGTAGCGACAAGCACGGAGCAGCCCCAGCACACAGTGTAAACAGAAGGTGCCCCGATCCGGAGTCCAGCTCTCCCGAAAAGCAACAGCACAACATGCTTTGTACATCCCGAAGGTCCCTGCAGCGCTATGCTGAACAGCGAAGAGGGAGGCTGTGGTTTTTAAGCTTGAGTTGATTTTTTTTTCCTTTTTTTTTTTTTTTGCCTTTATGTACAAGGCTGAAGTGATCTCAGAGTCTCCAAACAGTGTCTGTAGCACCGAGCCTGACCGTGTGGGGAATGGGAAGGAGGAAAGGTGCCGCAGGAAGAGGCTGGATTTGGGAACCGAAGACCAGCAAGAGCAAGTCCAAGACTTTGCATCTGGCAAATCTGGACAAGGGAAGGAAGCAAACAAATACAAAAAATATTGATATAAAAACAACTTGTGTGGAGAAGGAGAACATGGACAGTAAAGCCAAGGTTACTGTTTTCTTCCCCAAAGCAAAAATAATAAAAAAATCCCAGCTGAGGTGACAGTGAAAAGTCCAACAGAATTTCCTTCCCTGGAGGAAAATAAAAACACAAATGAGGTACCTGTTCCACCCCAAAGCCATCACCACCCCCTTCCCACAATCATGTCAACACTCCAGTCACTGGTTATTGTCTCTCTGAAATAAAATTGTCCCGGCCATGGGCAGGCCTGGGTCAGAAGCACCATGCGTGTGGCCTGTGCCACCGTGCGCTCTCAGCGTTGGGAGCCCTTGCCCAGTTCCTCCCTGCTGTGGGTTGTTCAGCAGAGATCCAGTCTCTTCTTGACCCTACAAACAGGCAGTATTGTTCAGTGCTCCATGGAGATGGAGCCTTTTCTAGGTCTCACGTGTTTCTCCACCTTTTTTGTTTAAAAAATTTATATATATATATATAATATATATATTTTATATACTGTACAATGAAAATATCCATGGAAACAAATGGGGTGGCTGGAAAAAAATGTTTAACAAAAAAACCCAAAATAAGACAAATCCCCAGCTCTTCCCCAAACTGATGCTCGCCTTCCCTACTAGTCCTCTAAGACCACAATCTCCACATTATGGACCTGGTGCTGATGGTCCTCCACATCTCCCACCACTTTCTCCTCAGTCCTCAGCTCTGTCTCCAGGATCACAGCTTTGCCCTCCGAATCGTCTGTATCCGCCTCAGGATCCGGCGCTGGGTCGATCTCTATGATGGTCTGTCCGTCGTCCGAGGTGCCCTCCACGGCTTGGATGGTGGAGGTGAGGCCAGACTCCATGGCCACTAGTTCCACGGGGTTCACCACAGCCGCTACGTTCGCCAGGGCACCGCTGTCCTGCATCGCTGCCGAGCTCAGCAGCGCCAGGCTGGAGGACGGGTGGAGGGTCACTGTGTCGGAGGAGCTGTTCTTGGAGGAGGACACCACGGTGGCATATCGGAAGAGCTGAGAGCCAGTTGGCAAGGTATGAACAGTCACCGGGCTGGAGCCTTGGCTAATGGTTGCCACCGGGATATTGCCCACTGAGAACTGCTGTCCAACGGGTGCAATGGCAATGGGTGAGATGACCGTGAACTGAGGCTGCTGGATGGGGGTGGAGGGACTGAGGACAGTGGCGGAGGCTGGGCGCTGCAGGCGGGGTCTCTTGGGGGGCTTGGGAGCACTGACGGGCATCAACACCACGTTCTGGATGGTCTGCGACTTCGCCTTCTGGTCCTTGGCGAGTTTTTTCTGCTCTTCCAGCTGGCGCTCCAGGTCTGCAAAGAGAACAGCTAAGCAGTGTATTGGGCTACAGCAAGCACCACTCTGGGAACTCATGGGGACTTGATGGCTCCAAAGACAGCCATTACATCCCATGTTCTGTGATAGAAGGTTTCCTAACCGCCCAGCCTAGCGTTTCCTTCAATMCGCTCAAGATCAAATGGCACTGAAGGGAAAGGCCAAGCTCTCCTGCCCTCTGGCCTACAACAGCCACAACCTGCTAAATGTTCTGTGTCCACTCAGTCTGCTTTGGCCAGCTGTCAGAGCCTGAGTAAGGATCAGGCAACAAAGTACCGACCACATTCTTTTCCCCTCTACTGCAGTGCAATTAGCCATTTCCATTCTTACGGTCGAGATGGGCACTTTGCTCCCCATGCCGGATCCATTTATGAGGGACAAGCCTCTCTGGGTAGCGTGAACTGCTTCCTGAGCTTGGCTGGATCCCTCTCCCAGGAGCCCAGCATCCATACCTGGGACAGGAAGCAGGGCTGTTTGGATCAACACAAACATCTCCTCCCTCCACCCTTGTCTGTGTGAGCACTCAAGTCAAAAGTAGTACAGTTATATCTCATTTTTCCAGGGCAGTAGGGGACTAGGACATCCCAGATAAGAACAGGTCCTACAGGACACAGCACAGCCACCAAACAACTCTAAAGAATCCTTTCAGCTTACTGACTTCAGCTCAGGGCAAACCACATCAGACACCAAATAGCTTCACGCCAAGACGGGAGATAACTCAGCCCCACAGAGAAGCTTATTAGCTTGGACACAGCACTGCTCTGCTTGCAGCTCAGACGACTGCATCTCAGTTCTTAGCTAATAGCACCTATTTCCTAATGCTGACTGAATCAGACTAGCACAGCCAGCACCACAGCTTCAGCAAAGGGCACAGCCACCACTTTGGGCTGTCTAAAGCACCAAGTGACTGCTCACTGCGAGGCAAGGGATTGTTTCAGAGCAGTGTGTACTGAACAAGAACCCAGATATGGTCCACTGGGGATTAGGAGGCAGCTGTAAATAAAAGGAGCAGCTTTACATCTGCTGAGGGAAAGTCACATCAATTCCCAAGAGCAGCAACAGGATTAGAAGCCTTACTAGGCATTGACTGTACCTGCCAGAGTGTAAAGAAACTGCTCTTCTCCTTGCTCTGTCTGGTTTTTCCTGTTGTCCAACACCTTCTTGACTGTGTCCATTAGGCCAAACGTGTGAGCAACGTTATTCAAGACTGCAGCATCTGCAAGGAAAGTCCATGTGGATGAGGGCTTAGTCCCACAGGTGGCCAAGAGTCTCTGTGAGACACTCAGCAGATGTTGTTATTACATCAAAAATCTTCTGTTGCTTTCCATAAAACCATCTCTGTTCTTCCACCATGGCTAGCTGACAAGGGCAGGCCCAGCTCCCTCATCCTTCTGAAATCCAAAGACTAAATAATCCCATTCATATGACAAAGAAACTGAAACAGAGATGTGTYACCCAAGCAGCTCAGAACTGCTGCAAATGAAAGCATAATTTGCAATCAGAGATACCAGCTAGATCTCCACCTACAAATCATCACCCCATACTGCTGACAGTGTCATTAACATGCCAGCTCCACTGAAAGCTGCGCAAAATTTCTATTATAATCCACTGACTTCAATCACTCACAGCTTCCAAAAGCTGCCACCTACCAGACAAAGATTCACCAACCCAAAGCTGAATTAGAAGAAAAATATCCTGGGTGAAATGAAGTCTGTGGCTACATGGGTGTTCTCGGAGCAAGGGCACCAATGTGAGCTGCTCTCAAACCCTGTGCTCACAGGGCCCTGTGCTAAACTGGATTAGGGAACTGATCCAAGTTAAAAATAACCCTAAAAAAGGGAGGGGAGTTATTTTTAACCCAGATCAGTTCCCYTTCTGGTTCAACCCCCAAAACAGGTTTTCTGGCGCAAGTGAGGACAGATTGAGAAGAGAGCAGGACCTATTCAAGTCAGCCCTGCCATGGAGAGAAGTGTCTGAATAACTGCGGTCCAAAAACCAAATCTGGGCAGGCTTTAACAAGCACTGGGAGCTGCGGACAGTTGCCCCATGCTCTCAGCATGCTGCCTGCCACCGATGGTCTCAGCACAGTGCCACCATCATTTTGCTCAAGGGTGGCACGTGTCCTCTGTCTCACAGTGGTTTATGTAAACGCACTTTATGGTTGCCAGGCTCAGACCACACCCGGACTCAATTCCCACCGCTCAGCTAATGGATGGTAACTCGCTAACTCAGTTACCATCCTGACTCARTAGCTTTAAATTGTGTGGTTGGACCCTTGTCACTTTTTTGCCTGCAGCTCCCCTTCTGAGCATCCTTCGCCCACTACAGAGGCTCTGGCTCTCTACCTACCTGTCATTTGGAAGGGAGACTGACCCAGTCTCTGCTGAACACCTCTCAGCACCTCTTCTATCTCCTTCTGGATGTTGCAGACGACCTCTTCCATCAGCCCCACATCAGCTATTCCCTTCCAGAACATCAGTGTGTCCTCTKTCATGGGGAAAGGAATTGACAAGAAGGGGGAAGTCAACACGTACAAGAATTTGGTATTTTCCTTCAAGGCTACCTTAAACCCRTGCCAAGAGCAACGAGCTGTCAGGCAAGAGTAAATTTGCAAGGCAACTGCTAATATAGCCATCAGGGCAGACATGACAAGCAAAATAACAACAAAAGAAACAAAAAAGATCCAAGAAGCAGATCACTAACAGGTTTTCAAACAGCACATGACTTCCAAGGTAACACTTCACTGCCTCTGTTCGTCTTCGCYGGATGCAAAACTTATAATTTTCATTTGAGGAAACTATCTAAGCAGATCCCTAGGAGAGCAAGGCACTACAGCAGGAGAAACACAGCCAAGAGGGCTGACAGGGATACTAACATGAGGGTACTAAGATGCTGCTGCTCACTGATGGTTTCAGTCTAGCTCAAGGCTGGCAGGTGTTTACATCTTTAAAATGAAAAAAAATAAAAGGCCCTCACGGTACTTAGTGGCAAGTGACAAAAGAGATCGTCTATCAGCTGTAAGCCAGGGCTGAAGCCCCACTTTCCCTGCAGCACTGGGGAGCTCGTTTGGCAGGGACCTTGCATGCCTGGGAAGTGCTGGGATTGCCAAGGACCTAGGAGACAGCTCTGTCATTGCCTAAACTCCCCTAATTCCCAGGATTTCAGTCTCCAAAATGTAACAGGCAAAGAGAAGGGGAGAAAACATCCAGCAAGCTGCCTGAGCTTACCCGAGATCTCATCTGTGTCCTTTTTCATGCCTTCTTCAGTGGCCATGGTGACGGCAGCTGTCAGAGCTGAGTTCCACTCGATCCCCTCCTCCATGCTCTCCTCCGACAGCGCAATCTGGGTGATGCTCCCTGCAGGAAAGGCAACGTCAGCTCTCTCTGCAGCACCCAGAGTGCCAGYCCTGAATCCCCGCTTTGCTTTCCACCTCCCTTACCCCTCCCAGCCTCTTTTTCACTCTTGCAGTGAGGTTGTTTGTGTCTATCCTCTTTAAACCAAATTAGCTAAAAGCAAATACTGCTGCTTTTCACTGGAACAGTGATTGTGAAAGGGTTTGAGGCTTCTGGAGGGAAAACCACGTGCCCTCCAAAAAGCAGACTAGAGTCCTAGYATAAAAGGATCAGGATAAAAAAAGGGTACAAACAAGCCCCAGCCCAGTCACCCCGCAACCCTCCTCCCCCTGCATCATCACCATAAAGCGCTATACATCAGAGTTGACCTGATCTCCCAAGAAATGACAGGGTCAGGAGCTAACCTAGCTTATAAAACGAAGACAGATCTGACCCAGTCCTAAGTTTCTGGATCAAATTTAAAGACACCTAAGCCAATGTCTAGCCACTGTGAGGTTTTGTCATGTAGCCATGGTGCTTTTCAGGGGATTCACCTTAGCCTACAGACAACTCTGCCATCTCATCCATCCAAGGTCTTAGAGGAAAGTTAACTTCTCAGAAACCAGAGCAGTGAGTGCCTTGAACAGTAGGACTGCCGTGCTATACCTGAGAAGGTGTAAAGTGTATGTGCAGCAACCCAGTTTGGTAAGTCCAGGGAGAGAGGGAAGAAGGCAAAGGAGTGTCACCAGAAACTTGTCACATTGCTAACTAGCTTCCTACCATCAGCTGATGTGGGAGTCTGCACCACGCTCTGCTGTCCTGGCACTGGTGCTCTGGCACTGCTGATCAGGAGGTCAAACTTGGTGCTTCGGCAGGTGTTGGTGCAAACTTTGTCATGCTGGTAGAAGTCGATTTGCCCTGAGTCCATCATCTTCCTGTGCAGGGAGTGGGGAGAGAACCAGGCTCAGCTCAAATCTCAGCCTGGAGACAAAAGGGAGTATTCCACATGGGAATACTACGGCCATGGGGAAGGAGAGAGAAAAGCAAATCCAGCTTCACTCTGCACACAAAACACCTCTGAAAAATGGTGACTACAGACCATTCTCCAGCTCCATACATATGGCTTCAGCTATGGGCCAGCCCTGCTCCATCCCTACCGAGTCCCACAGCACCCAGCACTCATGCAAGGCCACTTCTGTATAACATGAGAAATCCTGCCCTTCAGACTGTGGGGCCAGGATCTTGCTCCCAGAGGTGCTGCAGGCTGCTGCCCAGATAGTGTGAACCTCTAAGAGATCTCCTGAAGAACGCAAAGCAACCAAAATGCCTGCTTGGGACCCCGAAGCCTCAGTGATGAAGTTCTGAAGCTGGATGCAACAGTGAACAAATCAAATACCTCAGCATGATTCCTCCAAGACGAATGGCTCTCTTCCAGTCCTTTAAGGTAGACTTTCCAGCCAGGTGAACAAAATGCTTTGGGCTTATCAGTTGGTCGTTGAACTAGCAATGAGATAAGCAACAGCTCAGCAAACAGAGAGAAACATCACTTGTGGAGACTGTATTGGGACATCCAACACAGTCATTACAACTGATCTAAGCCTCCATCTCTACCCAGAAAGAGGAGCTTCTTCCCAAGTCCCTATTAGGAACCAGCTTTGAACTCAACAGAGTACTGCGCATACTAACAGAACAGATATGTTTGCAGGGACAGCCTGCCACTCACTGGCATTCAAACTACACTGATCTAGCTAGGAACAGCCCTGAAGGTTTTTGTACGGAGCACAAACAAATTAGCTCCTTCTGTGAACATGTACAGTCATCTCTGAGATCCTTATGGGAGACTCCTATTACATCAAATGGCCAAGCAACATCTAGCTGACACAGTTATTCACTTAGGCATCTGTTCTGTCCTGCTCCAGTGACTGAGATGGTTCCTGTTAGGGGTCAGTCATAGAGCGACTGCTCCACAGCGGTACATGGGGACTCAGCCCTAGCACATCAGCTATTATATTAGCACATTTTCAAGTGGAGAAAGATAACAGCAATATTTCTCTTCCTGATGCATGCTGCTCACTAAGGAAGTGATAGCCTCAGGAGCAGAGTAGCAGAACACCAAAGGAATAAGACAAGGAAGAAGAGCTCTGGTAGATCTCAGTACACATCCTCTACCTGTCTTCAGCTCTAAGCCTCTCACTGGGTCCCAAACATGACTCTTCTTTAAAGGGTAATCAAGAACAGCACAGAAATATAAGGTGGGTGAAAGCACTTCACTCCTTATCCTACACTCTTCTCTTGCTTCTTCCCATGCTAAAACCAACTTTAGTGCTAACGATCCAGCCTGCTGCAAAGGCAAAATCATTCAGCTCCAAGACAAGGCTCAGATGAAACACAAATAGTAAGAAGGTCCTGTGAAGGTGAAGTACTGGTGCTCAAGAGTAGAGAAAGAATCCACTGCTTAAACTGTTACCTTTACACACTTGACATTAATTCCTGGACAGACAAACTTCTTCCAAAGCAGGATGGCTTTGCTCTCCCCGCAGGTGATGGGATAGGCAATCTCGATCTCCTCGTTCGTTTCAATGGTGCTGGGGTCTGAGGAAACAACAGGGAAAAATGAAACTTTCCACCCAGGAGGCTCAAATCCCACAAGGCAGGAGCTTAAAACTCACAGGTTGTGAGGCTTAGATTCAGGAAACCAAAATAAGGGCYGCTCCTAATTCAGGATCAATCCTCTTAGCCTTCTGCAATTACTACCTCCAACAGCAACTGGCACCTGCTCTTTAATAGAGCAATGCTCAAAATGAAGCTCATTTATTAGGAAAATGTGGGATCAGCAATTCAACATGTCCATAAGGGGAGGGGGGTTGTAAAATGAGAACAATCATTGCTTGGTGAAAACTCCTGCTCTAAAATGTGAAACAGACCAACACCTTGCTCTGCTGTCTCTTAATATTCACTAATCATCTCTTCTCTGCGCTCGCAGAGTTCTTTGCTAATATTTCCAGAAGACCCACGCCCACACAGAAAGCAGAACACTAGTTAAGATATAGTGACAGCATCTAACAACAGAAGCCTTTTCCCACATATTCCGCAGGCTGGCAGGAAGCACGCTGAGCCGACCTGCTCAGTTCCTTCGAATACTCAACACAAATGTGTAAAGGTGTTAGTTCAGCGGAGAAAGAACCAGCAATCAGTCTGATGCCTCTGCCAGTGCAGACACAACCATCATCCTAACAACCATCATCCCTGYCTATTAGGGTCTGCGCACTAAGACTAGCGTGAAGTCTCAGCTCCCCTGGACCTCGTGGGAGCCCTTACCATTCATTCCACGAGAGACAGAATCTCAGTTCCAGGACTTTGAGACCAAGCAGTAACAGCAGACTCTTATCCCAGAGTATGCCCAGACCCTGCACCCACATCCATGACAACAGCCTGGGAAACAGCAGCTGCAGGGGCAGAGCCAGAAGGAAGCCCAGCGAACCAGAAACACCAGCCCAGCTGTGACTGGCCCTGCAGAAGAGGGGATTCTGCCCATGCCAAGGAGGAACTCACCAATCCCTTCTTCTAGTTTGTGTATGGTGTGTGTTTCAACAGCCACCACGGCGGCGCTGGCCTCAGAGCCCTCTTGGTAAATCCTGTTGTAAAAGTGTTCATTGATAAACAAACTACATAAATCACAAAAAAAATTAAGATTCATAGCAGAGGGTAAAAACTCAATTCATTTCTTTCTTGCCTGCCCCTTAGGGACACAAATATTTTGTTTTACACAGTTTCAATTACAATCTTTTATTTATTTATTTTTTTTTTGCCACGTGCAAAATACAGTAATAGTCCCAAGGACTGAAATATGCAGAGGTGTTTCCAGTGTTTCCAGTCCTATCATCTCACCCTTGGCATTGGCTGTACAACTGAAACCACTCTGCATTATGTTTCCCTGCACCTTTTCCTCTGATTTCTGATAGAAGCAGTTACCCGCAACAACAGGAAACAGAGCTCAATGACCCAGGATTTCCCTTCCAGCCCTGTATGACATTCTGCAGCATCGGTTACTTCCCCTGGGGGATCAGATAGGGAAGAGTCATTTTCAGGCCTCCATGCAGAAGGGCCAGGGCAGTTACCCTAATAGCAACCCTGTGCTGTAAATGTTATCAAACTGCAGTGAGTATATTTTCACGCTGATTGATACAGATGCAAGATGAAATGCCTGGTGGCAGCYACTTTCCATAACAGCTGCCAGCTCAGAGCATCACAGAACAATTCCCTTCAACCTCCCCGCTTCTTTACATTTTCGATCAGGATCCACGAAAGCAGGCACAGAAGCACATGCAGATACGAATGCGCAATCACAAGCTGTCGCCCTGCGCGTGGCACAGATCAGCACGTAAAGCAGCTGCAACGTTGCAAAAACCCACCCCGGGGACGGATGAGGAGTAGCAAAAGGCAGCCCGGGAGGACGCACGGCCAGGGCAGCACCGCTCACTGCACGCCTCGGCCCACCTCCACCCAGCGCCTGCCCAGCCGCCTCCCGAGCCGTGGCGGGTGGCGGGTTGCTGCATACGTTGCAAAATGCATATATAATATCATGTGGACACATCCCCACGGAGCGATTCCAACCCTCGGAGGCCCCACGCCAGCGACACACAAAAGCTGCTCTAAGCGATCACCGGGGAGGTTTTTGGCAGTTTTATTCTTCTCTTTTCCTTTACCGTGTGCAGAACAAAACCGACACAAACCTCGCCCTGCTGGAAAACGCAGCAACGCTCAGCCCCCGCMTCACCCCAAACTGCGAGACGCACCCCCCYACACACACACTGTGTCATGCMTCTCTCGGACACAGGCGTACGGGTACAACTCACCCTTGCTGCACCGGCTGGAGCTGTAAGATCACTTGGGTTTTGGTATCCTCCGGGCTCTCCCCTTCGTTTGCTTCACTTGGTACGACCACCACATCACCCACCGGGACGCTCACTTCGGCATTCGCCATCTCTCACATGAAGCCCGCCGGCTGGGTACCGCAGCGCTGCAGAGGACAAGCAGAGGCAGAGCTGTGCCCCAGGCAGAACCGGACCACCGCTGCCTATGCCCCGACGGGGAGACGCGGCGCTTCGTCCTCGAGAGCCCCGCGGCAGCGAGCGCGGCGGCTCCGGATCCGCGGGGACCGCGGGCTTCGCGGAGCGGCTCTCGAAAGACCGAGCGAGGCATTATTTTAAAATCCCCACCAAAGAGAGCCAGCAGGAATCTGTCAATAGATACGCTCTCCCCGCAGAGGATTTCTCCTCGCCTGCCGATCAYGATAGCTGGGAACATCTGATCCGATGGTACAGAGATGGCAAACACGGTTCCCCACAATGCCATCTTTCTAGTAACTTTAACAGCCGATAACAGAGCGGCTTTTCTGGGCTCTGCAGCTTACCAGCCCGGCCCCGCAGACTCGGTGCCAGCCAAGCAAACCCACATGTTAGCTTTTGGCAAGAGCACAACAGCGCAGGGAGGAAGGTTTCTAAGACAGARCTTCCCCTCCTAGGCGGGAACCCTTCCAGCAGGCATCGTGATCCTCTCATCTTTCACCACCCAGAACGTGCCTGGGACCGATCCTTTCTGCTGCACACACGCTGCAGAGGAGTCTGTGTTCCTCGTGCCAGAGGAACAGCGAGACAGAGCGATGCAGAAGGCCCCTGCAGTGTTTTACAGCACCGGTATCTGTTACGCCGTTAGGGACCACTTCCTAACGCTACACAGCGAAGCATCAAGGTGATTTTGTTACTGGGGGAATGAAAAGYGTGGGAAGAGGAAAAACAAATTACATAATAATTCAGTCCCATGTTCCAAGCGCAGTTCAAGATTATGCTCTTGGGTTTTAAAACCCTCCCAAGTTTTGTCCTCATCCACCTTCGCACAACGCCCAATTCTCTGCACCTCCAAGCCCGCGCGTTGGGAGACGCCTTTTCCTCAGACCCTCCCGACATCTGGAACGGTCTCCGCACGCGCCATTAATTGCCCCTCTCTGCAGGGGCGACGCGGCTGGGGCTGCTGCGGCCGCGTTCGAGGCTGCTSGCCGGCGGGGTTTCTCGGTGGCCGAGCTCCCACCGCGGCCTCTTGCGGAGGAACGACGGCCTGAGCTCGAGCCCGGCTCGGGCCGAGCCCGAGCGCGAGGCACGGCTTACTGAGGCGGCCGCGCGGGAAGGAGCGGCGAACGGCGCCCCTGCTCCAGGGGACGCTCCCGCCCTGCACGAGGACGAGGACGGCGTTTGGGGAAAAAGCGAGGACGAGGCGCGCGCGGGCCAGGCTCCTGGGGACGCCCCCGCCCCGCCGGCGGCTCCTGGAGAATCCAGGATCCTCCCAGCGGGTCGCTTCACCTCCGTCCTCGGCCGGGCTTTACTCCCGTGGGGCTGGGCCGCCACGCAGCGCAGGGGGGCTCCGGGCCCCATGGCCGCCGGGGGGCAGAACCCCCCCCCACCGCCCCCCGAGGCGGCTCTCACAGCCASGGCGACGCGGCGGCGCTTCCTCCGGATTTCCGCCCGGTGCCAGCAGGGATGGGGCTCGCTGCCCGGCAGACAGCGAACCCCGCGCATGAGTCACTCCAGCACACGCCGGACACATCCAGGGCCGGGGCAGGGCCGGGGCCC
>NW_028186578.1:281021-282437 GCF_003343005.1 Rhea americana
GTGTTTATTGGTGCCGGCCCGGTGCCGGCGAGGGAGACGCGGGGCAGCAGCTCAGGCGGGAGCAGGTGCCCGGGGGCGCGGGGCGCTCTGCGCCCTTCCTTCCCCCGCGGACGCACAGACGGGGTCGTCGTCCGGTCCCCGGCGCGGCACGGAGCGCTCCTGGCCGGGCTCGGTGCCGGGGAGTCCGAAGGGGTCCAGCGGAGCCGAGATGTCSCGTTGGTCTTGGCGTGCGGCACCGGCGGGCGCGGATGKCGGTCCTTGGGACGACGGCTGCGTCCGCACGGGCAGAAGCACCAGACTCTTCCTGCTCTGTTTTTCTCCGCTGAACCTGCCCGGTGGTCTSGACTCCCCGCTGAACCTGAGCGTGATCTCAGGGCCTGCCCAGCTCACCTCGCCCCMGTCTGGCAAGTTARGAGACTAGGAAGAAGGAAGAGAGAGAGCCCCGTGAGGACTAAAGCAGTGTCGGAGTGAGGGCCCCTCCTGGGTGCACGCTAGGGCTGAGGAAGACCTGCCCCAAAGCACGTCAGCAACTTCCCAGGCTGGTGCTTCCCGGGACTCCCGTTCTTGCTCACAAGTCTGCACGTGTGAGTGCTTGCCTGGGTCTCAGAAAGGGACTTCGCACCTCAGAGGTGCAACCTTTCCCTGCCACAATCCCGCGCTGCAGCGCGCAGCGCTCACAGCTGAGGCTATGCCAGAGCAGGGGAGAGGGAGAAGGGGGCACCCCCATGCCAGGGCAGCGGCGGGGCCGCCCTGCTCGCGGGGCATCGTCTCCCTCTGTTGCCCCTACTAAGCYGGCTCCTGACTCCTGTCTTTGCCCCTGATTCCCCAGAAGAATACCTCTCGGCTGCACGCGTAGYGCCTCRGAAAGGTGATGCTCGTCTTTAGTTTGTGATTTGCAGCCACCTGGCGTAAAGCATCAGCCCTTCTGGCTGCTGCAGCAGCTGCCATTGGGTCTCCAAGCTGCAGGAAGGGAGAGGAAGAAAGGAAAAGAGCTCAGAGGGCGCAAGGATGAACTCTSTGCCCACGCACCCAAGTGCCTGCGCTCCCTCCCAGCCGGCACCCTGCATTGCAGGCACCTGGGCATCTGCCCCGGGCGCCCGCASCCAGCAGCAGACAGCTCTCCCTCCCGCCAGAGCGCCAGCAGAAAGGTCCTGCGCACCCCTACGCAGGCTCAGCGCAGCCCCGAGCGGGCTCCCTGCGCGGCCCCGGCCMGGGCAGCTCTGCTCTCACCATCGCCTCAGCTCCCTCCTCCAGCTGCGCCAGCCTTCGCGCCGGGCAGTGCTGCGGGCACCCGGCTCCTCTTCCTCCGCCGGCTCTTCCTGCCCTTCCTCCCCCACATCCTCAGAGCAGGGCAGCCAGCAGAGCTCGGCCTTTTCCTTTTGCTACCAGAGCAGGAGAGGGAGGCAGGCTGAGTGC
>NW_028186578.1:284502-317300 GCF_003343005.1 Rhea americana
CGAGAGCTGCGCGCCGGGCGCTGCCCTGGCTCACCGGGTCCTGGGCGCTGGCCGGGCTGGAGGCGACGGTGCCGCGCTCCCCTCGCTCCTCCTCGACGCCCGTGGCAGCGAGCGTCTCCGCGGGCGCCCGGGGCCTCCGGAAGAGCCTCTTGCCGGAGCGCAAAGCCGGCACTGCAAGGAAGGGCCGAGCCCCAGGCGTGAGCGCCGGCGCCCGCCTGCCGCGGCACGAGCCCCGCTTGCTCCTGAGGCTCGGGGGGCTGCCGGGGCAGGGAGCTGCCTCCCCGCCCGGGGCGCCGGCGGCTCGCGGCGCTTCCTCACCCGCGCAGGATCTGCCCAGCGCCCGGAGGCGGAACCTCACGGCCCGCAGCCAGGTCCTCCCGGCCCCGCGAGCCGGCCCCGCGCSCGGCAGCCCGCGCTCGCCCTCCGGGCTGCGCTCCCCCCACGGCAGCGCGGCAGAGCTCCAGGCGTCCTCCGCGTCCCCAAGGGCAGCGGCGGCCGCCTGCCGCTCCAGCTCCAGCTCCTCCCGCCAGTGCCTCTCGGGCAGCTGGAAGCGCACGCGCTTGGGGGGGTCGTTCCTCCTGCCGTCCCTCCGAAGCATGGCTACGGCGGGGGCTCGCAGCCGCCCACGCTGGGCGCCCGAAGCCGCAGGAGGAACGGGAGGTGCGAAAGYGCTGCTCGTTCTCGCGGTCAAACCACSGAGCAGCTCCACGCGCCACCTCCCACCTCCTCGGTCGCCCGAGGACTGCGGCGCCCGGCCGCGAGCTCCTGGCAACCCAGCTGACGCCATTATGACCCACAAGCGCCGGSGCTGATGCGTGAGGGAGCCAAGGCTGCGGGGAACCTCTGGCTTTGGCCAGTGGGCTCCCCCATTCAGACGCGCTTGGTGACACCGGCTGGTGTCGTGGGGAGTGAGGATGAGGCGTCTCGGCAGGACTGCTCGGGCTGACGGAGCCCAGAGCTCTGCTCCGGYCCCGGTGCGGGCTGCCAGCCCCGGAGGCGCGGCGCTGAGGTGTCCCCAGTGCCACCGCGTGTGCTTGGGCCAGCACCCGGCCTCCGTCGCTGGCGGCAGAGCTCCTGAGCTCGCCCACCTGCCCCTTGCTCTGCCCTTGCCCTGGACACTGGTTAYGGCCGGGCAGGCAGCAGCATGTTCCCACAGTCACTGCTCCTCAGTGCCAGCCAGCTCCCGTCCTGCGCAGTGGGGCTACTGCTGGTCCCTTCCCCTGGGTTCCCCTGGGGAGACAGGAGCTGAGAGCGAGGTTCACTGAAAGCCTGCGGCAGAGAAGAACAGGGGCCAAGGCTTTCAACACTGTCTCCCCTAACATCTTCATAGGCAAGCTCAGGAGGTGTGGGTCRCATGTGTGGACAGTGAGATGGATTGAGAGCTCGCTGTCTGGCAGAGCTCCAAGGGTTGTCCGCAGTGGCACAGAGTCTAGTTGGAGGCCTGTGACTAGCAGTGTCCCCCAGGGGTTGACTGGCTCCAGTCCCACTCAAGGTTGGCAAGGACCTCTGGAGATCATCTAGTCCAACCCCCCTGCTCAAGCAGGGTCATCTAGAGCATATTAAACAGGGTTGCATCCAGGCAGGCTTTGAATATCTCCAGAGAAGGAGACTTCACAACCTCTCTGGGCAACCTGTTCCAGTGCTCCGTCACTCTCACGACAAAGAAATTCCCCCTCACGTTCAGGCAGAACTTCCTGTGCTTCAGTTTTTGCCCATTGCCTCTTGTCCTGTCACATGCGACAACTKAAAAGAGTTTGTCCCTGTCCCCTTGACACCCTCCCTTCAGGTCCTTGGACACACTGATCAGATCCCCCCCTCAGCCTTCTCTTCCCCAGGCTGAAGAGGCCCAGCTCTCACAGCCGTTCCTCATAGGGCAGATGCTCCAGCCCTCTGATCATCTTCGTAGCCCTACGCTGGACTCTCTCCAGTAGCTCCATGTCTCTCTTGGACTGGGGAGCCCAGAACTGGACACAGGACTCGAGATGAGGCCTCCCCAGGGCTGAGCAGAGGGGTAGGATCACCTCCCTTGACCTGCTGGCAAGATGACTAGATGATCTCCAGAGGTCCCTTCCAACCTCAACCATTCTGTGATCCTGTGTGATTCATTGCCATAATGTAGCCCATCATAGATGTGTGGGGAGCTTGTCTGTCAAGGTGGGCAGCCTCTCTGTCCTCTTCCAGATCACGAAGGCTTCTCGACCTCAGCTCTTCCTGGCTGAGCTGTTTCTGGGCAGCCTGTGCACAGCAAATCCCTTCTACAGTGCCCGCAAGATCCCAGCCCTGTCCGGGGATCCACACGGGCCTGTCTTCATGTAGTCCCTTGACTCCGTGTTCCCAAGAGCTCCCTGCTCTACAAGGCACGTGCTTGCACTGCTGCCTCCTGGGAGCCTCTCAGCCCTCCCCACCCACTGCTCTGTGTAACGGATTCCGCTGAGTGGCAACGCATGACCCAAGCAAGCACCGCCTGCGACGAGTCTGTGCTAGACTCGTTTCCAGACGATGTCTCTGCCGTGGGGCTGCACRCAGCAGGAGTCTGTGGCGATGCTTTGCAAAGGCCTGGGAGATGCTGTCCCCCGAACCGCGGGTCTGGAACCACAGAGGCGATGCATCCGTGTCACTCCCTTTTCCTGACGAGACCGGGAGGACCCAGACCCATGTTTGCAAGCAAGGAGGGCACTCCTTGCCGTGTGTCTCAGCAGTGCAAGAGGTCTTGAGTAGAGGCTGGGCCACCACCACACACCCACAATGTCTGCCCCTCGCTGCCTGCCTCTCAGGACGTTGCCAGCCTGCAGCAAGAGCTGCCCTGGGCCAGACCCGGGCCAGAGGAGGTGGCAATATTTCCTTTGTGACTGTAAATTGCTAGATTTCCAGGCACAGAATAAACCCAGCAAACGAAAGCGGGGTCAAAATCCTTTCCTGGTTTTATTTCACGCTATAGCCAGAGGAAGGGGATGGGCAGGAGATGAGGGATGCTTCCAGAGCCCAAGGAGGCATGTCCTCGAGGTCTACCTCAAGCCCCCTCCACAGCAGAAGGCCGCAGGCCATGGGTTATTTTTGCTCAGCAGGTCTCAGAGCACCCTTGGCTAAGCTATTGCGAATAAAATGCCTCTTGCTGCTCCATTCCTCCCCTCGGTCCCCAGGACTCTGCAGAGACATTGGCTGTGCTCCTTGAGGCTGCTGCTGCCTTGCTGGGCAGCACAGGAACAGCCCTCACTGCTGGGACTTTGCCCCGCGGGAAGCGAGATGGACCCCATGCGAGTCAGCTGGGCATTGCGCTGCGTGGCCTGAGCCGTGCGCCGAGTTCGGCTCCAGTAGCCCCAGGCAGCATTTCCCGGAGGCCCAGAGGAGAGAGGACTGGTGTGATTTCCTTCCTACCCAATGCCTGACGCATTATATATACGCAGCACGGTTTTGTATCTGAGTTTGGGGATTTGCCATGGCAAAGTTGTGCCCCTGCTCCCACTGCACAGAGCGTCCCAACAAGYGCGGCTCGGCCGGGGAACCGTTATGTGGTGCAAAGGAGGGAGGCCTTTAGGAAGATATTTTTGGCACAATTAGTTTTACTAGCTTGTTCGTTTGCAGCTTTAATGATTATTCCTTTGGGAGAAATGGCTAATGAACCATGGGGAACCAATTAGATTTCTCCAGTCAGGATTTTGCTACATTCATTTCTCTTTGAAACAAAAGCACAAGCGCCAATGTAGAGACAATTAGATCAGTGGCTCCTTAATGAGTTCATGGCTCCAGTGCAAATATCTGTCTTTGACAGGAGAGGAGCAGAGCTCCAGGAGAAATGAAGTTGCTCTTGTGTGAAAGCATGCCCTGGAGCTCCCCCGCACCCTGCGATGAAGCCGTTGCCACCTCTGCAGACTGCCACTACCCCCCAACATCTCCTTTCCGTGCTGACTGACACAAGCAAGTCCAGAGGGTGCCATCGATGGAGGGATGGCTGTGTGCCTTGCCAGGCGGGACTCACTTTGGCTTGTTCCCTGCACTGTGTKTTTCGTGCAACACCCACGTGGACTCCCTTAGCCACACGGCTTTTTTAATTAGACACAGCAGCAAGCTAGCTGCTTACRCCGTGTTTCTGCAGGATCAGTGCTGCTAAAGAAGTCTGGTCTCCAGACACTTCCCAGCATAAAATACATTAGCTCAGATTGAGAAGCACCCCAAAAAAAACCTCCTCAAGGTAGGAGGGAAGCAAGGACACTGGGAGAAGGGAAGGGGTGCTGCGGGACATGCTGGAGCAGGTAGCGTGTTCATGTCATGGTGATCACCATGGATGGGGATGGCAGGACGGGACGGTGATGCCAAGGGGAAGGTTCACGCTGAAGAGGATGGCGGACAAGATGCTGCAGGGTGAAAGCGGTCACCACCCTAGGACCTGAGACAGGCTGTCCTCTCCCAGCATCGGGAGGCCCCAGCGCCCTGGCAGAGGCTGCAGCAGTCCTGGTGAGCCCCACGTGGCCCCGCTGAGCAGATTTTGCTTAGCTGCGTGGGCTATATTTAGCTCCCTGGAAAGGGGGTTAGCGAGCAGCACTGAAACCAGTGGCACAGCTAAGAATGTCAATGTAAGAGCAGCCAGGGATAAAAAAAGCCCAACCCAGGCGCTGGGAGCTTTGCGCAAATCCCTCTTGCTGCTGGAGGTGGAGAGAGCAGAGAGTGCTGGTTGCAGAGCCAGCATCCAGGGCGGGCCTGCGTCGTGGTTCAAGTGAAGGCTCATCATCGGGGATGTGCTGGGCGATGTCTGCTGCAGCCCCCGCGGGGCTGGGAGAGCACTTGATGTTTTCCTTTCGGTTTGCCGTAATGCTGTTTCCAACCCTAGTAGCAGTCACAGGGATGCAACAGCGGCCTCGTCCTACCCAGCGTTCACCCAGGCTGTGAGGAGAATGGGGTGAACCCAAGCGAGTATGGGGTGAACCTGCTCCTGCAACCTGGGCGTTTCAGTTAAATCCCTGCTTTAGGGTTCAAATCCAGTTTCCACCTTGAGGGTGAAAGAGCCCTGTACTAACCTGGGAAGAGGGTATAGCTTAGCTTATCTCTCCCATTCCCCTCTGGGCTAAAACCACTAGATATGGAAAAGAAACAATGTCCAGAAGGGGAAAGGTTGTTCCCAGGTCCTTCCAGAGTCCAGAAAGAAAAACAAGCATAGGCATGGGCTGCTCTTGCAGAAGGAACAGCTCACTGATCACCAYGGCCACTCTCAGTGGCTTTTTCCCAAGGGAACTGGGACAACCAAGGGCCACCATGGTGTGCTCAGGACTGTTGGGCAGCCATCTCCCTCTGCAGCGGGGGGACAGTGGCAGGCAGGAGRGACACATTAGCTGCCGTACGGGCTCCCCTGCGCATTGCCTTTCTGTTGGGCTCAGCAGGTGCCTTGGCGTTGCCCGATGGGAATGCCAGCCCCTGCCCTGCACTCCGAGCTGAATCCTCTCGCAGGGCYGTGCCACTGCGTCATCTTATTGCTCTTTGCAGCAATTTGCTCCCTAAGCTTATTAAAAACTCCCTGCACTGGGCTCAGCCATGGCCAGGAGGTGTTTGTGAAGCTCCCTGCATCCCATTCAGGCATCTTGCAGTTATTGGAGCATGAAGAACAGACTTTTTTTTTTTTTTTTTTTTTTTTCCATTAAGACTACCTTTTGGATGCTTTATTTATGCTCAGTTGGCTCAAACACACCTTTTTTTCTGAAAGCATATCTTGTTGCCCTCATCTGGTCTCTTACAGCAAAGTCCCACCACAACCCAGCTATTCCTGAGCCTTCCTGTTTTGCTTTGAGGTCTTATTGTCTCCCTTGGCATTTCTTGTGCTCACMTTCTGCCAGTGCAAACCAGTCTGCTGCCCACAAACAACCAGATTTAAGGCAATATGAGAATCATTACTGGGGGAAGGTGAATTCCAGGATTCTAGCTTTTTTGTACCAGAAATAATTGGCATGTTTTTCTTGTTCATTTGGGCAGAAATATGCCAAGAGATGAACATCTACATGAGACAGGTCAGGTTTTTAATGGCTGAGCCTTCAGAAAAGCACTCCCAGAGACTTATTTAATGAGTACTTCATTTTCCTGACTAGACCATAGCTCACGATGAACTGGCAGCAAGATGACTCCAAGCTGTATTTGTGTCTGACTGTGTGATCCACTACATCTTTAGTGGTGCACGAGAGTGCTTCTGTTTAATAAATGTTATTATTTTGGTTTGATTTTCCTTGTCTACTGGGAAATTCCTAGCTGGTTTAAAGGATCGGGCAACTCATCACTGGAATTCCAGCCTTGATGAAATGCAGGAACTGTGAAAAGCAGATCATGTGCAGCTCGCTCACTTCCACCAACTTGGAAAGGATGTGCTGGGCTGTGCATGTTCCCAGGGGGCTGCTCAATTGCACAGCACAGGGGCAGAAATATCTCCACGACCTCAGTCACTTCATGCCGGGGGAGCCTCAGCAGGGAAGAAGGTATTGCATAATTGATGTGTCCTGACTCGTCCAAGGGAAGGACAACGCAGAAAGCTTAGATCCAAATGGCTGAGTGCACAGCCAAGCAAAGAGGATATCCAGGACATCGCTATCTGATTTGACCTTAAAGTCTTATCTCCAGGAGGCACAGATATCTCCAGACTTGCATCTCGCTGTGACCCTCCACCCTGCCTGGTGGCAAATTGCCTCCCCTGAGGTGTTTGCTTTCATTTTAAATCTGCCAGGCAATGAGATGCTCACTGTTTCCTTGGCCTCAAAGGTCTCACGGTGAGGCTGTTTTCCCCAGTGGTGAGCAAGTTGTCTGCTCCGTTACTGACACACCTGCAGAGCCACCTCAGGAGCCACCTCTGTCCCTGGGGAAGTGTGGGGCTGGGACCCACAGGCAGGGAGAGCCTTGAGGTCATGTCTGGCCTAGTCTCATGGAAAGTCTCCAGTCAGAGGTAGGGCAGGACCTGCAGATCTGGAACCCTGTTCCTCCATCCTGAACTAGCACCAGGACTGATGCAGGTCAGGGAAGAGCTCGGGAATAACCTTTCCTCCATGTTAACCAGGTGCCCAACAATAAATCAGGAAGACATGTCTAAAAGTGGGATAGCAAAGTACTGATCTGTTTCAGAGGAGTTTTTCTTTAGGTCAGATACAGGAGCTAGCCTGGTACCAGCCTCTCCAGACACCCACACCAGTCCTATCTTCTAGGTCCTCTTTTCCTCTCTTCTTCCTTAGCTTTCCTTATTTTGTCCCTTCCCTCCATACAAGGCAGGAAGAGGAGCCTTGAGGTACAGGACATGGTCACCGTGGGCTGACAGCCTGCAGAGGAGTGGGCTGGGTGTCACGGTGGACACTGTCTCGGGTGCCCTCCCCAGTGCCCCAGGTCAGATGGTTTTGGTCAGGATCCCGGGCTGGTGGCAGCTGCTGTCTCCAAAGCCCAAGAGAGACCCCTAAACAGCCAGAAAACCTTCAAAGATCCAGGACTGTACAACCAGCTGAAACTCCTGGCATGTGCAGATGGATRGATGGACAGTCACGGGCAGATGGACAGACATGGATGGACGCTCTCACTGCCGCAGCACTGGGCAGGCGAGCGGAGAATAAACTTGCTCCTTCCCTTCCCGTGCTCCTGCAGAGGTGAATGCGTCATTTTGCTTTGCCGCATCCAGCCCTTGGGGGGTCTGACACAGCCCTAAGTTGGCTGCGCAGGTTGGGGAGGCCGGGATCAGCGCCACGGTGGGTAGAAAGGCAGGGCAGGGCAGCTCCGGCCAACCTGGGCCCCGGAGAATCAAGCTGCGGGTTTTAATGACCTTCCTGCGTAAGTGTGATAAAAGAGCTCTGCAGCATTAGTGGAAAAGAGTGGCGAGGTTTCAGGCAGAGATTAGCCTCTCTTGAGCCCATTTCCTCCCTGTTCTGGGCCTTTCTCTTCAGGAGAAAATATGATATAAGGTGGGTGGCAGGCAAGCAGCAGTTTGACCCTGTCCTTGCTGGTGGAAAGCAGGATCTCTCCAGGCGTTCGTGAGGGCATCAACATGTCTTGGCTGGACCATTTGCCTGTCAGCCAGGCACACTCTGGCCTGTCTTCTAGAAATGAACTGAGGTCTGGGACTTGTTTCTAAAACAGTCAGAGAGGGATGTACTGCTGGGGGCAGGAGCCACYCCGAGAACGAAACTGCCTTCGAAGGCATGGTGGTTGGAGGTCCCYCGTCAGAAGGGATGCTCATCCCACCAGGGACGCAACAGGAGTGGGTGCTGATGTGCTTTCGTGTCTCTAGGGCTTGGACCCAAGGGTTTTGCAAGCTTCAGCAGAGAGGCTGAGCTCAATATTCACCATGTCTTGGACTCAGCAGCTCCTGGGTGTGGGGATTACACCAGAAAGCTGGGTGTTTGGCTCGCCCTGGTGTTGCTGTCCATGCAGATGCACTGCAGGATTCACTTCTGGACTCCCGCACATCRTAGGGGAGGGAGGTACACGCGGAAGGAAGAGGTTATTCAGTGCTGCCGATGCACTGGCTGGACACTGAGGGGCTCACACACTGTCAGCRTGCCTCAGTTTACCCAGCTTCCCTTGCCCAGGCATACCCAAAGGATGATCCATGTGGGGTGTCATCTCATGGCTGCACAGCAAGACCAGGAGCCTCCGTAAGAGTCGTCCTCCCCTCGCTGGCTGCACGTGGTGGTCCCCAGGCACGCCGAGAGGGACACCTTGGCGTGATACCTTCCCTCCCGCGGCGTCCTGCCTGCCCACRCTCACGGGCGCCGCCGTCCCCCTCGCGTCCCTCCTCCATCCCCGTCCCCCTGCGCCGCCTCGTCTCAGCGCCTCCTCCCCGTCTTCCRCGTCTCCTTCCCATCTCGCCAGCGACGGCACGTGTCCCGTCCGAGCGGGTGCCAGGTGAGATAAACATCGCCGGCGTTGGCCAGCCGCCCGCCGACCGACGGGCCCGAGACTGCTCCAGAGCGGGGAGACGGTCAAGGAGAAAGCGCGGAGCGCGAGGAGCTAAAAATAGCGGCTGGCAGAGCCTCCCCCTCCCTGCCGAACGCGGCGCGGGCGCCGCGAGCCTCCCGGCAGCACGCGTGAGCGAGCAGCCAGGATAAATATCCCTCCCGCTGACCAGCAGGTCCGAGCGGCTCCCACCCCTGCCCGCGCCTTCGATTCCTCCCCCCTGCTGCTGCCTCCGGCTGAGATAAGGGAGACAAATGCTTGGCTGAGACCGGACGGGCATTAAGGAGCGATGAATTCCCGGCTGCTCCGGTGGCTCTGGATGAGTCGTTTCACTTTGCCCTCCACGGTGGGATCCATCCTATATTGCCGTGCGCCGTTTTTGCGGCCGGTCAGGGCAGAGACGCCCCTGCATGGCCCCCAGCGCCAGGAGGGCTGCAGCGTGCCGGGCCACGTATGAGGTTGCCTTGTTGGTCATTTCAGAGCTCGGAAAAGCATCGCTCTCCGCCAGCCTCCGAGGAGCCAGCTTCGCCCTTGCCCCATCCCTCCSGAGCCCCATCCAGCCTCCTGGTGCTGAGCAACCAGGGCCAGCGCACGGGGATCGCTCCCCGGGCGGCACRGCGCTCGGTCCTGTGCTGCGGGCCCCGCGCCTTGGCGGCACTAAGAGATTTTGGAAGATCAGCCATTCCCGGGGGTTAGAGGTTGGGCGTTTGCCGTCCCGCGTGGCCCCTCTCTCCCATCGCCCCCGCTCTCGCGAGCTGGCCCCGCTGACTCCCCCTCCGCACCCAGACAGACGCTTTGGGGCACGCGGGAGGCTCTAACCTGCTGGCTCGCTCGCGTCCGCGGGCGCTGAGCGCGCGGGGACGCCCACTGCCAGCACCTCCCCGCGACGCAGCGCTGCACGGGTGGGGGGCTGACTACTCCCACGAGTGGATTCGAGCTGCCTTTAGGTTCACGCTCGAGGCTGCTCTGTTCGTCTTTTCCCCCCCGCTTTGGGTCCGAGCGCTCGCAGTAAGACATCAGAGCCCTCCTTGGTCCCCTCCGGGCTGCTGAGCCCCTTTCCCAGAGCTGTAGCTAAGGACCCACTTCAGGGGAAAAAAAAATGCAGCTTTTACACTTTCTACCGAATGGGAAACCCAAGCTCCTGCCTCCCCGCCGGGCCGCTCTCCGTGTCAGACTCCAGGACCCGCCGCCCACGGGCCGACGGCTCGTCCCGGCGCCTCGCCGGCTGCCGCGGGCGATCTCAGGCAGCCTGGGAGCTGCTCGAGCAGCCGAGCGTGGGCGCGGAGGAGAGCGGCTGCCCGGACGGGGAACGTCGGGCACCCCCCAGATTGCTCGGCGATGGGGTGGGAGGGGGTGGGGGGGGGGGKGCAGGCGCCCAGCGCGCAGCGACAGCCAGGAGCCGGAGGAGGGACGCGCCGCCCTGCCGCTAATCCCCGGCGCTGGCATCCCTGAGCGGCAGGGCTCGAGTGGGCAGCAACCAAGTCCTGAGCCAGCCAGGGGTGGCTCTGGGGCATCCTCGGGCCGGAGCGGCGCATCCGCGGGAGACCCGGAGCCCGGACGCGGCTCCGGCGCGGCCGGGCCCCGCGGCAGGCCTGGCGCGGGGAGGAGCGGCGGTGGGCTGGGATGCGCGGCTGGAGGAGGAGGCTGGAGCGCGGGGCTCTCCCCCCGCGCCGCGCGTGGTCCGGGCGGGAGGGAGGCAGCTCGCAGCCGGTGGTACCCAAGGCTTTGTGCGGGCGGCTCCGCACGGCGCGCCTGGAGATGCCCTAACGTCTGGCTTCCAGCCGGAGGCTTCACCTAGGATACTGGCACTGCCCGTCCCCAGCACTTCCTTGCTCCGTCCCTCCCCAGCCAGCATCGGCACCAGCATCGGCACCGGCACCGGCACCAGCTCCGGCAGAGCCTAGGTAAGCGGCTGCTCAGGCGCTGGGTCCTGGGTGCGGGGGGCATGGATGCAGGGAGGCCCTGGGCCAGCACGGTGGATCCTCTATGCCCGTGGCCACAGAGGCTGGGGCCCGCCGGGGGCCAGCAGAGCCTGAGCGAAAAGGGGGCTGGAGAGCTGGGAAACTCGGGACCTGGCTGTCTCCTGAGGGAGGTTGAGGGCAGCTTAGGTTTTCAGGGGGAGGAAACTTTGCAGCAGGCTCCCGCTCCGGTGGTAAGTGGCGCGGTCGCGGTGCCTGGGCGCTGCTCCAGCCCCGAGGACAGGCAGCAGTGGGGCTGTGCAGGGGCCAGTGCTGGTTGAACCCCCAGAGGCTGCGCCAGTGCAGGGTGGTGGCCCCCGGGGTCCCTTGTGGGCTAGACAGGGTTTTGTGCCTGTCCCACCTGGGTGGCAGGTGGCTGCGGGCGGGCGTCTCGGGGGCGAGCCGTGGGCAGGGAGCTGAGCGAAGCTCTTCCAACGGAGCCCTCCTTGCTCCTGGGAATGGCCGTGAATGCCTCGGGCAYGGAGTGGCTGCTTTGGACCAACTCCCTCAGCGGCAACCCAGGCCACTTGGATGCTGTCCTGTCCTGGCACCCGTTCCCCCTGCCCCATCACCTCTTAGCCCCCCTCATCCCTGGCAGGTCCTGGGGACACCCTGCCCCTGCCACCCTTGGCCCAAGCCCTGCCCTCATCTCAGCTACCCCAAAACCCCTCTGATCTCCTTGGTCCAGCCTAGCCCTCCATTTCCCAGGTGAGAGCAGATCCCCTCGGCTCAGTAGTTTGGGGTTGGGGGTATTTCAGGACAGGTGAGCTGGGGGATCCCAGGCATCCTGCACAGCGAGAGCTGAGGGAGAGCCAGCTTGGGGCTGAGCACTGCTCCCCATGCAGGATGTGGGCTCTTCTGGTGTCTTCCCCTCAGGAACTGAGACACYCTCTCGGGAAGATCTCAAAAATCTCCTCATGGATAAACCCCTCCTCGCTGCCTTCGGGGCATTATTTTGGCAGATTCCCTCTGCAGATGCTTTGGATCAGATATCTTTGGTCCCCAGAGCTGGCTTCTGTCCCTTGGCTCTGTGGTAGTGCCTCCAAGGGGGTTTGCTACCCCCTTGGAGAGATGTGCTGGATGACAGCTTTGGCTGTCCTGTGCTCACATGGAGTAGCAACAGCCTGTGACCTTGGCACCGTCTGCCGAGAGACACCTAGAGCCCTTGCTCGCGTTTGGGGCCAATCCTGCCCCTTGCTCCTAAGACGCGCCCCTTGCAGGGCTGGACAGGAGGAACAGGARTTAAAACCAACGGGAAATGTTCCTCCTGCTGACTCCACCCTTTATCTGCCTAGCCACATCTTGCCCCTACAAGCGGGAATTTTTGGAAAGGAAAGGTTGTGGCAGAGTCAGACTCTGGTCCCCTTTTTAATTATGGGGAGCAGCAATTTTTCTCCTTCTACTGGATTGCTCAGAGGCTCCAGTCCTCAGCTGGGGGCTGTGCAGCATCTGGAAGCCGTTTTCCCCAGGCACCAAAATGCGGCTGCCTCCAAGGGTGGAGGGGTAGCTGTTTAACAACACTTCTGCCCAGGAGGGTTCAATAGGGCCCACGGGAACTGCTATGGGGACAATGTAGAGATGATAAGAGGCTTGAAAAGACCTGCTAGAGCAGGAGACCTCTGAAGGGTCTAAGCTGGACAAGGTTTTGCAGCTCTAAAAGCACTGCCTTTCCATGCTCTTCCTCTGCTCCTGCCAGATGCGCTGGGGRCTGCTGGGACACAGACACGAGCAGCTCGTGCAGATTCATGCTAACCCCATTGTAGGGCCTGGTGGTTATCAATGGGGCTATGCCGGTGTCCCTGAAGGCAGATGGTGAAGAGCGCGCTGGAGGGAAGAGGAGGAGGTGGAGGTGTTCTGGGAGAGCACTGGGCTCAGGGAAATGCTCAGTAAAGGGGTGGGAGGCAGCAGCAGTCACAGCTCTCCTCTCAAAGGCTTTAACTTGCGGATCTCCAGCTCCATGYGCCAGGCTCCTCAGGCTGGAAGAAGGCAAAAGGGGAACGGTTGGGCTGGGGGCTGCAAAATTGCTCCCCAGGATGGCAGTCAGGGAAGAGAAGCCTATCTGCCCAGACGTGCATCCTCAGCTTTGGGAGCCAAAGCACCTGGTGGCTCTGAATTTGAGGTCGCATCAGTCCTCCAAGTGAACCCAGATCCACACCAGTGACACAGAGCAGAATCTGGCCCTTGAATTTGGTTCCAGGTTCAGCCAGCAAAGCTCAGGCACCCACCTCTGAACTGGCCCCCCAGTTCCTTGCAGAAGATGTAATGGGTTTGGTCCAACCAGCTGCCRATGGTACTGGCAGGGCTGTGGGACTGAGAGGTCTCGAGCTGCCCAAGGAAAGGTGCTCGTGGGATGTCCAGGGAGAACAGCCTCAGCGGAGATCTCACATCTTCAAACAGCAACAGGACCCTGGCCCTGGGGGAGTGCCAGCAGCATGCCAGGCGGAAGGACTGAACGGACAGGGTTTGCCTGTAGGATCTTGCCATCCAGTCCAGGGTGGAAAGAGCAAATAGGCAGGGGTAGCACCAAAACTCATCCAGAACGTCCTGAGCCTTTGACCCTGCTCTGCAGTGCTCTGCTGCCAGGAGGGAACGGGAGCAGAGCCTCAGGACATTAGGACAAGGATGGGTGTTTYGCAGTCCTGCTCTAACCTTGGCACCTTGATCTGTGTGTCCCTCTAGCAGGTGGCTCGAGCTCCTYGCTCAGCCAAGGCACAACGGCTGTGGCTCTGCTCTGTCCCTGCCGTCAGCTCAGGGCTGTGGATTTCAAATCATGCAGGAGCTGCCTTTGATCCTGGTGCGGCCGCCCAGATTTCTTCCCTCCTCAGCTTGCTTTCCCGTCCCTGCCAGCTCTTTGGGGGCCAGGCAAGCATTGCTGGGTGGCAGGAGAGGCTGTGTGACGGCTGCCTGCAGAGCTGTCTCAGGTTGGGGAATCCCGGAGATGCTCACAGTATCCGTGCGGGAGGAAACATCTGGAGGCTTAGACCGCCTCCGTGCAATGCCTCACTCTCTGTTCCCCACTCACAGCCKCACGGGAATCAGATCATCCCTCCCGTGGGGCACACCGCCTGGGGAGCTCGACACACCCAGGAGACCCTGGAAATTTTCCACCTCCCTGCCTAGATGAGGAACAATTGTATTGGGAAGGAGAAAATCCGCTGGCTGCCAAGGGCCTGGGTGGGAAGGGCAATCCATGGTGTCGGCACACCGTGCTCGTGAGAGGCTCCCCGGGAAGCCAGAGATACCAGCTGCAGGCACGTGGCCCGGGAAGCCGTCAGCTGACTCTGCTTCCCRAAATGAATTAGGCAGGCATCTGCAYAGGCTCTGGCATTTCTGCCTGCCTCCAGATAGGGCTTCATCAGGACTGGTGGGGCAAGGASCTGCCCTTGTGGTGGGATCCCAGGCTGTGAGAGGAGGTGTTAGAGGTGGGATCTTGCCAGGTGTGGGGAGGGGAATAGCCAGGGCAAGAAGATGAGGTCAATTTGGGGATCAGTGGCACTGGAGAGAGATGAGGTTGCTGAAAGGTGAGGTCAGAAGTGGAGAGACTTGCCCCAGGTCCCACAGAGGTTTCATGGATGAGTAGGGCTAAGCCTTCCTCCCTTGCAAGGCTAACAGCTGCTCTGAACCCCTGCTGCTGCCCCAGGCCACCCCACCACCCTCTTCAATGTATCAGCTGGGCAGAGCATCTCGTTGCTGCCATCACCCTATAGACTGAGCTCACCTCCTAGGTGCGACCAGTCGCAGCCAGGTCCCAGGCAGAAAGGAAGGGTCTGGCCAGGAGCCCGAGTGCCTCTGTGGGGAAAGCAGCATCCCACTGGATTTGTGCTGGCCACAACCTTTTGCGAGAGTCCCTGGCCAGGTGGGGATGTGGAGGAAAAGGATCCTGGGGGAAATGGGAGGGCTGTGCAGGAAGCAGAAGAATAACCCTCAGCATCAGGAAAAGGAGACCTTCAGTCTCCCAACAAAACCTCCCAGCACCCTCCCAGCAGAGCAGGGCAGCCTGTAGCATGTCAACCAGTTGCTATGCACAAGCTCCTTGCCTCAATGGCTCTCACAGCCTGGAAATGGTGCAAGGGCAAAGTAGGATTGGAGGAGTTAGGCCAGGATCTTGGGGCTTTCTCCTCCTTCCCCAGGTCCTCCAGGCTGGACTGCAGTTCTCTCCTGGTGGGAGGTGGCAGGCAGCTGGAGAYTGCAGCAGGCCATGGCTATGCAGCACAGCACTGCTCTCCAGGGAAGATGGAGCAGCTACCAGCCCAGTAGGTGCAAAGCAACCTGAGCTAAAATGAGTATGGAAACCAGAGGGGAAAGGCTGTGTGTGAAAGCAAGAGTAGGCTGGCCCAGGTGCTGGAGCAGAAGATGGAGAAAGCGGTCTTTGCACTGGGGGAAGCTGGGTGAGAGGCTCCCGTTCCACACGGCAGAGCCCGGGGYCATCTGGAAGTGTTTCAAAAATGCCTGGAGCCTCAGTGTCACCCAGCCCACGGTGCTCTGAGCACAGCATGGCCTGGTATTTGCTTTGTGGCATCCAGCTGGCACCCTGCACCCCCGCAGATCTCCAGGATCCACATCCCAGGCCTCTGYGCTGAATCAACCCACAGCTCATGTTGTGGTGTCCTCACCAGCTCTCAGGTTTCCCCTGGCGCAAATCCCCACATCGTTGTGCTTGCTCTAGGTCTTTGAGCCCCTGGTTTGGCGGGGAGCTACGAAGCCCATCTCCATCAYGGATCAGGGCCCTTGGCTCTGGCCCAGGAGTGCTCAGCCCAGAGCAGCTGCTGAAGAGCCATTTGGCAAGGAGAGAGCCTGAAACTGCTAAAGAATGAAACCGATTTACATGTGGGTGACACGTTTATTATGTAAAATTATAGTTTGTGCAGTCGTCAGAGCAGCTAACTAAAGGTTACAGTGGGAGCTGTATTACTGAGGGCTCAATCATTGTAATTACCTCCCATTAGATCACCTGCTCTGCAACTGAGACACGTTGTAARGGAAGCTACTATTTACCTCCATTTGCTACTGGAGCAAACTCAGATTTACACGGTGTGCAGGATGTTGTGTTCATGCATCTCTGTCTCACCGTGTGATTTTTCCCACCTTCGTCAAGGTAGAGGACCCAAATGCAGTAATCAAATTTAACCGTGAACATCTAAACTATTGGAGGCATGAAACAGAGCTATGCCTATAYGAAGAATACACCTGGTTAGAGATAGAGCAAGGCCAAAGTCACCTGTGGAGTGGCCACAGGTGGAGGCAGTGGGAAGGGTGGCAGGTAGAGCTGTGCTTGGTCCTGGGTCCTGGCTGCCATGTCTGGGTTGTCCACCAGGACCAAGCAGAGATCAGTGAGGGGAAGAAAGAGATTGCAAGAGCCTGCAGGTTATGTCTGTGCAGGGACAGAGCCCAGTACCACATCCAGCATCTCCTCCATGATGGAGGAACAAACAGTGAGAGGCTGCTGGTGCTGGTGGCATCTGCGTGTCCCACATCAGGGCTGGCTGCACAGCAGAGCCTAGAGACRTGATTCACGGTGGCTCCATGCACTGCTTGGGAAGAGCTGGCAGTCCTCTGGGCCAGGATTGAGCCGTCCTTGTTGTTTGCCCAAGAGAAGGTCTCTGGAGAGACAGGTGGGCTGAGGGATGAGGAGTGCTGGGTMCTGCAGGGCTCTCCAGGCCGGCCAGCATGTGGAGTCAGGGCTGCTGGGGCGCTGGACTTTGCCCTCACATGGGGTCTGTGCTCCAGGAGCAGGGAATAACACAGAGTCCCCCCTTCCTTGGGAGAAACCAGACTGTTGCCAGCAATTAGAGGGAATTAGCTGATGGGTTTAGAGGCAGAGTGGCTTTCRAGCACTGAAAGAGGTCACAGCCCACAGACTGGCACAAGCCGGGCTGTCCCACAAAAGGCCAGAGCAGCCTCTCGCCCCTTAAGGTGCTATGAGGACATACCCAGCTCTTGCTTTTGCATGGGCTGTTTTCAGAGTCAAGTCTTCAGGAGACACTGGAGACGCCTCCCTTCAAGTCCAAGCTGATCTTCCACCCCAGTGAGACGAGAATTTCCTCAGCCCTGCCCTGGTGCAAGCGCGGAGGCCTGCGACGAAAGCTGGGGCACCACTCACATTGGGCTCATGGCTGAGCCRCGGGGGAAGGCTGAACTCCCCCGAGCGTCACTCACATAGCAGCTAGTCTGGGTGGTTCTTTGTGCACGGGAGTGCGGGTGCTGGGTGTGCATGAGGGCATTCAGTACTGCGTCCTGCATCGTTCGCTTTAGGCATTTCTGTGCTTAAACTGATGTGTAGATGGCTGTAAATGCATTAGTGGGGTCTCTCGCTCCTGATCTGATGTTGGACGTGTGTTCCTGCGTGGTGAGCTGCCTGCGTGTCATTCGAGTGATCATAGTCCTTGCTCTTGGTGCCTTCATTCATTCAGCGCTGCTGAGAGCAGGGAGGTTGGCAGCGGGCCTGGGCGCGCGCAGACGGAGCTGCGGCCTCCCCTTCCCCGTCCCTGCGAAGCGTGAGCTCTGCACAGGAGCTGGCAACACTGCTTTACTGTGCCAGGCCTAATGATCTGTCATTTTCTCACAATAAATAGCAATTACCAGAATATTGCTGGTGACTTTTTGGGTGCTTTCAGTTTGTGTAATGCCTTGTAACTCTAATTAGCATGCAAGCTGGCAGGCTGCACTCTGACCGCAGTGGAAGCAGAGGAGCAGTTTGCCGTTGGAGGGCTGCTCCTGCTCGAACATTGCTCTGTCCAACCTGTATTTTAAGATCCCAAGAGGTGGAGCTGCTRGCTCTTTTCTTGAGGATGACATGTTGAAAATCCAGCTCTCTCTCTGCAAGGAGTGGTTGTCGTCAAGACCTGCCTGCATCTGTAGGGGGGCAAAAGACCTCCTGGCAATCATGTTGACTGCAAACATGGGCCCTGCTCTAAATAACAGCAACAGACAGAGGCGTTTGAGCTGGGAGTTATTAGCAGAAAGGGAAGCAAATTTTCCTCTCTCAATTTCCTGTGGGGCAGTTAGGAATATAGTGGAGATAAGCCAGGACTGAAAGCAATGACGCATGCTGAGTTGGGAGCCCCCAGCTCCAGGAGCACTGAGGAAAGAGCCTGGGATATGATTAGTCCCAAGAGGAGACTCTGCACAGACTTTCTCTCCAGGCGCACTGCAAGCCTGACGCGTACTGGAATTCCCATCCCGCCGCACAGCAGCCCTGCCGTGCCAACACGATCAATACAGCCCAAGGTTATGAAACTCCTTTCATGTGCTTGGATTTGGGGAGCTTTCTGCAGCAGGAGAGGCTGTGCAGAGGATGCTGGCTGGATGCAGTCCCGTGCAGGGAACATGGCACATGCCAGGGGTGCTGTGGGATGCGGGAGCTGTCGACGGGCAGAGCCGTCCACAGTTCCCTGTCAGACCCTTGACATGGAGCTTTGCTGCTCAGCTTGTGTCTTCATGCTGGCACCTGCCTCAGCCCACTGAGCTTTTAGTGCTTTTCAAAGTCTTAGAGCAATTCAGGCATTTCTCAGAGTGAAATTAGGATGATCTAGATGGCTTCTCTCATTCATTTTTTTCCCYAGTTCTTTCAGGACAGTGCTAGCACCCTCATTCTCTCAGGCAATGATTGACAGCTTCCATGGGAAATGGGAAAAGATGGCTCCATTTTATTGTTTTATGAATTTCTGGAAAATCTTGGCTTGCAGGTGCTCAGCAGRGATGTGTTAGGATTAGGCTGATTAGGCTCCTCCAGAGCATCTGTCTGCACCAGCGTGACCCAGCCTCAGTCTACAGGGCCTAAAGGGGACTTTCCTTGCCCTTTGGGGATACCACACCAAGAACAGCGAGACCATCTCTCCTCTGCTCTACATGCTCCCTCCTGGTACCCAGGTAGTGCCAATGAGGAGAGCCCAATCATTTCAGAGGAAGAAGAGTTGGAGAGAATGGACAACCTGGGATGAGAACTAGGGAAAAAGTTGTAGTTAGGAGCTTGGAGGTGCCCAGCATGGAGAGGGGAAGATGGTCTCAGGAGATCTAGGCTAGGGGAGAAGATGATACTTTTGATGGCCACTGGAGCGTAACCTTCAAAGGAGTCCAGCACCTGGGGGTGCAGATGGTGTGGGCACCATGGCTCTCCACATCCTGGTGCAGTCATAAATCACTAATGGGCATCTCACACCATGGGACATCCCTATAACCCTGTGTTTCAGCTCTCTGATGAATGGGGTGATATGTGGTTGTGGAACGGGATGGCAGCTGGCCTTCGGACAGGGCACGATCCAGCTGGATGCATTCYGTGGCCATGCTAATGTGTTGGTACAGCAGGGCTAAAGCCACGCTGCTCTGGCAACCTTCTCRTTTCCAAACTTTTCAGGGCTTATCTTGGCAGCACTGGGGAGTTTTATTAATGAGCTTTCAGGCCTGTGGTTACTCTGCCGTTCTTGCAGTACCAGACAGCTGTACTAGTGTGCCTATGCTGCCCTCAATAATTTGGGGCAGGATGGTGAGTGTGGTCAAGGTCTGGAGGTAGGTGGAACATTTCTGTCTCATAAAAGCTCCAAATTCACGTGGCAGCATTTAGGTTTGCCCTTCAGACGCTTGGAGAAACTTTTTGAGTTTGGATGTCAGTTAGTGCATGAGCAGGTCTCACTGCTACCCTCAAGCAGAACTTGCTCTGATTTGTGTTTTTAGCATTATAAGCAAAAGTGACAGTTTATACAAATAGCCTGAAATCCTGTCTGGAGAGACTCAGGTTGGATTTTTCCTGACTTTAATAAGGGTATTAAACATAGCTGAACTTTGCTGTCATCTCTGATAGCAAAGATCTCGAGACTGGGATTCACGGAGCAGTAACACAGCGTTCATTTATCTGAATAACTTTATCATGTGGCCTATAGATTCAGCAAAAAGTCACCTCTTGTGGTTGTCTCCTTGTTGGGATCTAAGACTCATGACGATTAACATAATTAGCCTCCCCCTTTAGAGTCCTTCATTTGCACTATTTGCCTTGAACTGGTACTTGGACACGAATATTTAACAACTCTTCAGCTGGAAGTTGGATTATGTCCTTCCCTGAAATAASATGTGTTGCCTGTTACAGTCTCAGTGAAGGGAAGCTTTTTACGTTTACTCCAGGGTGGCATTGACTAGGAGACATCTCAAGTAATCATATGAAAAATAAATTTCTAATTCTCATGGTTGGAGAGAAAATTGTAAAAATGTTAACTCCTAAACCGTGCAAAAAAGAAGCAGTTGACAAATAAAGGAAGACAACAGGGATTTAGAGAAGATGGAGGTTAGGAAGAGAGACTTCAATGAATTGGTGGAGGAGACCTCTTTGGAAATAAGTCTAAGGAGGGATGGAAAAGTTATTTCAGTGCATAGTGCCATGACCAGGCACAAGGCTGCCAATCTGCAGAAGGCACAAACGGTGTCAAGAGTGACCAGCTTGGCTGGTCACGAGTTCTCCCCAACTTCAAGAACAAGAAGGGAATGCAGAGAAAATGGAAACTAGGTCACACTACTAGGAYGAATATGAGATAGCAGGGGCATGATGAAAGGTTAAGGCACAAAGCAAGCCAGAACTAGAAGGGGCTTAGAGGGTGACTAGAATTACTGATGTAAGTGTCTTAGCATAAAGAAGGAAGATCCGCTGCTCAGCGGTGAGGGGAAAGCCAAGGCATGTGATGGAGGCCCACGTGTTTGGTGCCTTTTGCACAATTATATTTGCTGAAAAGTGTATTGCATTCAGGTGGCCAACGTTATGGATAAGATTGAGGGCTAGAAACTGGGAAGGAGGCCAGTTAGGGGCACTTGGACAAGGTGGCCCTTCTCAGACTGGGCCGACACTGTCAGGGCAGTAGTGATTAGAGCAGAATATCTGTAGCAARCAGGTGAGATATCTGGCAAAGGTGGACCTCATAGTTTAAAAAAGGAGTGAAGTCATGCCAGCAATTTGGGAACCTCTCAGTGTAACCTCAATTTCCAAGAACCTGCTAGAACAGTTACTCAAACCTTTGGCAAGGAACTGAGAAGAACATGTGGTGATGAGGAGCRTGAAGAGAACAGAAAAAAGGGAAGGAGGGAAGGATTTTGAGACTCTGATATGAGCGGGTTCCCATTCAGTGTCTGCAGCAGGGCTGGAGGAATCAGGGCCRATGGGCAAGGAGACTCCTCCACCAGGCTAGCCTATCACATGAAAACCCTGTATCTTGCCTGAGCGCAGCAGTGTCAAAACCCAGTGTTTGTAACAGGGAGAAGTCCAGAAACACAGTGTTGTAGGAAAAAAAAAAAAAAAAAAAAAAAAACACCCCCCCCAGAAGTGAAAAAACAAAAAAAAAAAAAAAAAAAGTGCCAGTTCACAGGCTGGAAAGCTTTCATTTAAACGTCTTAGTTCAGCAAACTGCTGCAAGTCCAAGGCAGGGCTGTGCTAGGCTCTGCCCCTCTGGCTGCTCTGGCCCAAGGCCCGAGCACTGCAGGGCTCCCGTGCTGTGGGGCCCCTGCCCACAGTCATCTCTGCAACTAGGACTGCCAAAGAGATCCTCAAAGTGGTGCCCCATCTCCAGTAAACACCATGAACCCTTCCCAGGCCCTCAAGAAAACCCCTTGAGCAGACGAACTYCCTTGCATGCCTGCTTCTTGCTGGCTGCAGCGGTGTTGTCTGCAGCGCTGTCCGTGATGTTGTCCATCTGTCCCACTCTAGCACTGGATTTCAGGGTCTTCCTTTGGTCAGCAGCTGGTTTCCAGCCCAGCATTGCTTCCAAGAGGGATTTTCATCATGAGTTGACTGGGATGCGATTTTTCTGTGTTCTGGACTTGAAGCACAAACCTGTCGGTACTCTCCCGTGAGTTCATGGATTTGTTTTGTTTTGTGTTTCCGTGTTAGATATTTCTGTACCAACAAATGGGGGCCTTTTTGCTTCTTATTTTCTTCCCTCGGGAGCTGGGGACGTCAAACTGTGACACTATTCATTCACATCCTTTTTCCCTGCCTTGTTTCCGGAAGCCGTTTATGGACTGATGACAGTGGGAGCCAATAAATCYCCTTTTTCTGTGACAGCGGGTGCCTTGGTTAGCTGCTCCTGGAGCTGCTCCTGGGCACAGATTTGCTCACAGTCATTTGTAGCGCTGCTTCTGCAACGGGCTGGGAGCGCGGCCTGCGTCACGGGCTTGCTGGAGAACGCGGCGTTCTGTAGATTCCCGAAATGTCCACAGGAGTATGCAGCCCGGTCAGGGAGAGAGTGGASGGATGGGTCCAGCGCTGGGATTCAGACTGTGACTCTTTGCTTTGGAGTCGTTCTAGAGTGCCACGGGAAAACATGCCAGAATACCTCTGCAGAAAGCCAGGACCAAATCTGCTGTCTCCATGGGAGATCTCTCAGCTCTCCAGATTTTATCCTGTGTTTAATTATTACCATCTGCTACTCCAGTCTCCAGGGGCTGCTTGGTCTGTTTGGTGGCTGTTAGTCTCTGGTTAAATCAGCTCCATTAGCTTTTTCATCGAGTGTGAACTCCCTCCTTATCTTTCTGGCTTCCTCCATGCTCTCGTCCCCTTTTGRTATGGGGCAACTCTTCTCTTCCTTGCTTGCAACACCCATTTRCATTCAACTTCACAGTTATGCCTTGCTAAAGCCCTTCCATTTTTAACCGTGCTCGTTGTCTCATAATAACATCAACATTTTCCCAGACTAGTGTTGTCAGTGGAGTTCTGTAGGGCTCATGGTGGGCTGCAGCATTTCCCAGCCTTTCTTCAGAGGGAAACAACACGTATTTTTTAGCAAAGTCCTTGTTTCTCTGTCATTTGACATGAAGAAACATCCTAACAAAGAAATCCAAGAATGTTCAACAACCCAAACCCAAATTTCCGGATTAGTTAATGACACACTATCCACTTAGAAATTAAAAAAGAAAATCTGTGTGCCTATGATTAAAGGAATCCCTCTTAAGGGCAAAATCTTTACAGTTAAGCATGCACTGCTCTCTCTGCTGTGTCTCCACTGTCATATACACACTGGAGCATTTAAGTTTTATTTGCCCTGCGGGAGGAATCTTGTTAAACAGCAATGGGAGGTGCACGTGCAGCAGTCAGGCTCACGTTTGCCAGTTCTCATCATCTTACCATGAGCTTTATGATCCTTGGTGCATCTGGAAAAACGCCTGCCCCCGGACTGACGCGTTCATCTGAAAAATAATAGCACTGCCTCCTTGGTGGCTTCAGAAAAGCTGAGAAATGTGACATCTGTAGGTTAAGAATGCAAGAAATGTCCTGCTGGGTCAGCACGATGCTCCGGCCAGCCCAAGGCGCTATGGCTGGCTGCAGCGGTGGGAGATGCTATTTCAGGAGAGCGTGTGAGCAGCGCTGCTTTCTGCTCCCCTTGCCTTCCCCAGCAAGCCCRATTGTGTTAGCAATACAGGGAACATCCCTGTCTTAGGATGTGTTCATGGACCTGCTGCCCACGAGTGTGTCTAATCCCTTCCTGAACCTGCTGACGCGCTCTGCCTCCACGGCCTCGCGTGATAGCTGGCTCCCACGCACCGGTCCCCGCTGGGTCGAGAAGTGCTTTCTGCTGCCTTACTCTGATCTGCCAGCTCCAGCAGGCCCCTCCTGCCCCAGTGCTGTGGGATTTGGTGACTAACAGCTCTGCCGTCRTGGTTTTGTAAACCTCAAATGCGTCCCCTTTAGCCGTCTCCTCTCTGAACTGAAATCTCAGCCTTTTTACTCTCTCTTTGGGAGGCAGCCGCTCCACGCCCTGGATGATTGCAGTTACCTCTCCTCGTAGCTGTGTCCTTCAAACCACAGTTCAAATGATAAATCGTTACCAACCCAGCAGGCAAAGAGGCAGAGCTCCAAACTCCTGGTTTTTAGATGCTGTGATTTGTTCACAGCCAGCTTTTGAGGGTGGGGGGATGCTTGTTTCTGAGATGAGAAAAACAAAGCAGAATAGGGACATCTTGAATTTGCGAAGTAAAATTCAAACAGCAAAACACCATTTTGTTGTACAGATGGTGTGGGGGCTTCAGCAGAGAAGCAGGCTGAGTCCCAGGGCCAGGAGCACCTCATGGTCTGGCCAGTCCCACCTTGCTTCTAGCAGTCAGGTCTCATCCATGCAGTCGCCATCCCTTGGCCAGGGCTGTGCCTSAGGCCATACRGCAAGTTCAGCACCTTTTTTTCTTTCCTTCAGGACTTTTAGGGCTGTAAGACCAGATCAAAATAATGCAAAACTTGGTAACACCATACCAGAGAGWAGGCAATGCACCAAACTGTACTCATGCCATCCATCCTCTCCAATTCCTCATCTCTACAAGAAGAGACAGCTGTCCCTGGCTCAAAGCCCTTCTGAAGCCTTTGGCCGTTTGCCTCCCATTAATGGCAGAGCAGTGATTATGGTGGAGCTGGGAATGGGCTCGTTGTTGCAAAGCACTTGTGCATTCGCTTCGGAGCATTTGTGCAGAGGTTGTTTCAATATCTTCGCTCTTGTATCTTGGCAGCCTGTATTAAACTAGACCCACATGTGAACGGTGGGTGTTGCCTCTCCCTAGTTCTGGTGATGTCTAATCCCGGACCGGGTGTCCAGACAGCCCAGGAATCAGGGCACACTGGGTTTGGGATTGCGATGGGCATCGGCATATCTGACATCGTCCTCTCTGGCGAGCCCTCTGGTCCTGAGGCTGGGAGGAGAAAGTCTCTCTTCTCTTTAGTTTCGTCTAGTGATCACTTTGCATCTTGTTTGCTGTCCTTCAGCTAGACGTTCACCTTCATCTCTTATGCAGAAAGGGCTTTAACTGTTAGTCGCTGCAGCCAGATTGTCTCCTGGCATTACTGAGCAGAGAAAGCGAAGAGAAATTAGACATCCAGCTCCATCACTGTGTGCGTGTCATACAGAGAAGTATCGGAGGAGCCRTGCCCAGTTCTCCTCGAGGGGCTCCCTGCTCTCAGCCAGATTCAGCAGGAAAATGGGATAGATCGCAGCCAGCTCTGGGCATCGGATTCCCCTGGGGAGTCTGGAAGTGCTGACTCAAAGTGTCTTGGCATGAAACTCAGAGCTTTCCCTGTGCTCACACCATGCTGGCTGCTCCCAGCCCGGAGCGAAGCAGCCTCAGTGTACGCCCACGATCCTCATCTTCATGGTGTGAGAGCCCCAGGGCCACGTGGCAAGGGGCTGCCCCCATCACCTCCAGACCTCAGACCTGCAGCACGTTTGTGCTCTGTGCCCGGCCAGGATTTTGCACCCTGACTGCCCTCATGCAATGACCTGACCCTAACTGGCAGCCTGGGGACTGTGGCACCCTGGGGTGGTGGCAAGGCCACCCTAAGCCTTATGCCCACTCAGAAATACAGAGTGATGCTGCGTGCAGCCCTTAATCATCCGTGGTGGCTAGGTGCCAGAGAACAGGAGTCAAACCCTGGAGGGACCTTCCGGGAAGAGTCTATGTTGGCCTCGGCCTTGGGTGACCGTCCCTCCCAAACACGTTTCCCATGAGGCCTGTGGGAATCACTCAGCAAAGAGCCTCCAGCCCCAAGCGTACGCCAGCAATGAGTCGTTTCTTTGCAAACACGCCTTCCCTGAGGAAGCCGGGCTCTGAGGTGCAAAGGTTGCCATAGGGAGTGTTGCTACAAGATCATTACCAGATTTAACGGTGGCTGCCCATGGTGGCAAGGACAGCTGAAAGCTATTTATGGTGCTGGGCAGGCTGGGGTGGCTGTTGTGCGCCGATGAAAAACAGCATGATGTAATCTGGGATGACTGTATTGCACTACGGTGAACCCAGTTCGTTCCTCTCCAGGAGCTCCAGCCTCATGGGATGTCTGCAGTGGGGGCATGSGAGTTTGCAAACCAGGCCTGAGCTGGGGATGGCAGCGAAGGGGTTTGGAAGAGACGATGTGCTGCCCCAAATCCTGCCCTTTGCATTGGAGGCTGTGGCAATTGCTGTAGCTGGTGATGATTCATTTTTCAAGGAGAAATGCCTTGCAGATGGAGGTGGCATTGGTCACCAGGTCCCTGGCAGCCAGTCCCGTGTCCTGCCCTGACCTCCTCCACCTCCTGCTGAGCATCTTCTGCTGCAGCCCATCTCAGGGCAGGATTAAGGCCTATTTCTGCCCTACTCTCCTCTATCCCCATTAAAGGTATTAAAGCGTGAGCCAAGAGCCCCAGGACCTTCCAAAACCTGGTTAAATAGAGACCACGCTAAACCTACCGGAAAGGGTCCCTGCTTAGAGAGCCCGGAAATCCCCCCTTGCTGGGTGGAGGTAGCAGTCTTTGCTCGGTGACACCTCTCCCAGGGTTTATGCAATGTTATTTGCCYAGGGCTTAGTTGAATTTGCTGCCTGCAGGGCCAAGATGAAAATGAGCTGCTCTGCAGGGGCAAGGGGTTGGCACCTTGGTCCTCCCTCCCCAAGGAAAAGGCAGCCTGGGGACACAGGCACCTCTCCCAGCCGCGGGAGGACGTGGGGCAAGGCGGATGGTTCATCTGCACCACATCCTGCGCAAACAGGCTCCCGCTTCCAGCGGTGCTGCGGCCCCAGGCACAGGGAGATGCCGTGGTCACAGCGAACCAGCTGCCATCCTAGGGACCCAGGAGTGCTCAGAGACCTGCTGCTGTGACACCCCGGTGGCTACTGGGGACAGCGCTGGAGGCAGGAGCTGGCCCCAAGGCGGGAGGAGAGGCCGCAGCCCTTCCGCAGCCCCGGCTCCGCGCCCCGCACGGCTTTGCAGCGCCAGCGGCCGCTGCTGCAAAAGGCGCCCGCGCGGGGTGAGCGTCACCGCCGCCCGCAGCCCGCCCGCCGTCCCCGGCATCCGAAGGACGAGGGCAGGGTCCAGCCTGCTCTTGAGGGGCTTTTACTGCCTGGTCCTCCAGCGCCTGAGGCAGCGGGAGCCGCGGGGCTGCCAGCCGAGGCAGGCTTTGATCCAGCCCTGCAGGGCGCCTGCCTCGCTGTCTCGGGGCTGTGCAGAGACAGAGGGAAAGAGAGAGAACCTGTGTGTGTGTGTGTGTGTGTGTGTGTGGCACGCTTGCACGCGTGTCTGTGCGCATGAGTATCTGCGTGTGTGCCTGTGAGGGCGTGCACACATGTGCACGCATGTGCACGGGTGAGCGCATGCTCGAGGAGGCAGCAGCACACGCGCGGGTGAAGATGCGTGGGCAGGGAGCGCCGCGGAGCATGCACGCGTGTGTGCACGCACGCGTGCACATGGCGGGTGCCGGGCAGCACCCGTGCCTCGGTTTCCCCACGCCAAAAGGGACCGCAGGGGATTTGTCCCGCGACTCGCCGGGCACCTCGGGGCTCCGCTCGGCGGCAGGGCACCCCGCGAGGCCCCGGCAGCGGCGGGTCCCGCCGCACACGGGGCCGTCACCCCCCCGTGACTCACGTCCCGGGTTAATCATTCATTTCTCCTCCCCACGCACCTGCCTGAGCCCAGCTCACTTCCCCCCCCCCCACCGCCGCCAAGCCAAGCCCGAGGCTCGGCGGCGCCCGACGGCCCATCGCCACCACCCGTCAAGGACTCGGGGACCTTGGCATTGGGAAAACCGGGTGCCGGGATGGCCCGGAGGGAAACGCCGGTGAGTTTGTCCCCGCTCCGGGCRCTGCCTTCGGGAAGGACGCGTGGGACGGCCCTTGCGGAGCGGCGCCGCCGGCCCGGAGGGGCTGTCGGGCCGCGAGCTCTGGAGGAGGCCGAGCGCTGGCTCCGTCCCAGCGGGGTGCGATCCTGCTCCGATCGCCCCTCCAGAGGGAAACTCGGAGGAAAACTGAAATATTTTCTCAGGGGCTGAGCAAATACAACCCTCAAGCTATATCCGGGTAGAGTCCGTGCGGGGCCGGTCCCACGGGACGAGATTCCCGGGAGCCGTTATCGCCCCGGCGAGGAGCAAACGCGTCATTCGCCCCCGGCGCAGCGGCGCGGGTCCTGCCGGGGTGCAGAGCCCGCGCGCTCGGCCCCGGCGGCACCGAGCCCGCGGGGACGACAGCCCTCGCAGCGCCCCGGCGGAGCCGAGCGTCCTCGCCAGCTGCCCGGCTCCTTCGCCGGGGGAGGAAGCGTGCCGGGAGCCAGGGTGCTCGGAGCTGCACGTCGCCGGGCCGGGGCGAGGGGGGGGGGTGACGGCGGTGTCAGCCGAGGTTCGAGAAGGGGCGTTTGAGATGCGAGGGCTGGGACTGGCACCGAAGTGCCACGGCGCTGCGGTCTCGAGCGGCGCGGACGTGACRCCGTGGCCGTGGAGAGACGCTGCCCGCTGGGGTTAAAGCCCTGGTGGGGGGGCTGGAGACGTGTCCCCGTGCCCAGAGCCAACGTGGGGCAGCCGGGAGCCACACATCTCTCGGAGCCGAGGAGGGGACGCCAGCCCAGCTGTGCCCTCTCAGCCTCGTGTCCCCCATCCGAGTGCCACCTCGCCATCTTTGTCCTCCATCCGGGTACCACCTCTCCATCCTTGGCCCCCATCCAGGTGCCACCTCGCCATCTTTGTCCTCCATCTGGGTGCCACCTCTCCATCCTTGGCCCCCATCCAGGTGCCACCTCGCAATCTTTGTCCTCCATCCAGGTGCGACCTCGCCATCCTTGGCCCCCATCTGGGTGCCACCTCTCCATCCTTGGCCCCCATCCAGGTGCCACCTTGCCATCCTTGTCCTCCATCCACCCCTTACATGCACTCTTCATGCTGCAGTGAGCTCCCCATCCACTTCCTCGACATCCCATCGGCAGCAGACCTAGGAGCCACCACCGCTGTGCCTGGGTGGCCCTGGTGCAGGGTTGACCCTCTGCTCTGCCCTCCCCCAGGCCGTGGCCAAAGGGTGACCTGAAGGGGACACAGCCCAGCACCCCGGCTCTCCTGCAGCCCCTCACCAGCTGGGAGACACCCRGAGCAGCGCCGGGCCCCGAGCAGCGCGGAGACACAGTGCCAGGCCAGGCTGGAGGGCACCCGGTAAGGCTGCTCCTCGCCCCGCGCTCGGGATGGGTGGCCCCAAGAAGTGAGGTCCTGCGTCCTCTGGGATGCAGAGGTGCCTTTTCCACACCCGATGCCTCCGGTGCCGCCAGCTGCGCTCAGGGCACCCGGGCGCAGCCGGGTGCTGCTGCCAGCAGGGCTGCAGGAGGCACCGTCCTCCACCTCCAGCTCTGYGTTTGCACCCAGGACCAGCTGGAGATCCTGCACTCGTGGGGTGGCCAAAGGGCTTCTCCACCTTCCATGACTTCAGGACCCTCTGCCCCATGCCTCAGGCTGGCTTTGCCCAATTCCCAGGGCACCTGGAGCCAGGGTTTGCTACCTGCCCCTAAGCAGAGCATCCCTCTRCCCCCTGCCCAAGACAGAGCCTGGCCCTCCGTTGGGCTGCTGGGGCCAGCGGGGGGCTGACGGGGAGGTGGCCGTGTCGCTCCAGGGTTAGCATGACGGAGGTGGAGCCTGTGCTGGACTTCGCGTCCTCCGGGAGGACCGGCCGTCGCAACGCCCTGCCCGACATCCTGGGCTCGCCGGCTGGCGTCAGCCCCTCCGACCTGCCCCTCAAGCTCGCCGAGATGTCCCTCAACGCAGGTAGGCGATGGGCAGCTCCAGGGCACCATGGGGCGGGCACAGGGAGCTCTGCCCATCACCCCGTGGGGACCRAGGCTGCAGGATGGATCCTCACAGCAGGACCCAGGGGACGGGATTTTGACCATGGTGTTTGGAGAGGTGGGTGCCAGGTCAGCAGAAAGGGCTCGGGGCCACCTCACGCCCCCTCATCTCTCCGCAGACAGGTCCCAGGAAATGCAGTCGCCGTCCACGGAGGTGCCCCCTCCGCAGCCCCAAAGCCCAGAGCTGAAGGACACGTCCTAACCCCACCGCCGCTGTCACGATGCACTTCTGGCCAGCAGGGCAAGGGGAGACTGTGGAGCATCGGGCGAGCTTTACCGGCGCGGCCTGGAGTTGGCCRGGTTTTCCTTGGTGCTGTGCAGCACGGACATCTCCCGTCCCCTGGAGGAGCGGAGCAAGGAGGGACCTGCGGTAACGAAGCGGGACTTCCCCAAAGACGGGGAGCTTTGCCCTGCGGGAGGAAATATTTCTTCCACGGCGTTGCCAGAACCAACCAGCGGGATTTTGCTCTCGGGGGGAGGGTGGATTTTCTTGGCTTCGTAGCCACGGTGCCAAGCRGAGCTGAGGCACCCGGCGCTACCGCGAGGAGTGTGACGAGCAGCCCGTGGGTATTTTTATCTCAGCGTGTTGGTCACTGTGATGTTTCAGGTACCGTGTCCGTGTCCCGTCCTTTCTCCAGTGGATGATCCAGTATCCTTTTCAGGCTTTGGGGGCAGCACGAACGTCCCCCACGCTGGGTCTCAACCATCCCATCAAGCCCTTGATAGAAAATGAGTCCACGTCCTGGCCCCACTGTTATGATTCTTGGGGTCCAAGAGGGAACCAGCCTTTGCCGAGCCCCATGCCTGCTTTGCCAGTGGGATGAGGGAATGGCTCAAGCCGCCCAGGAGCCAGCCCCTGGCCAAGGGCTCAGGCCACGGCCGGGAGCGGAGCGCCCCAGGGTGGTGCAGGGAGGAGGAGGGCTAAGGCACCCTCCTCTGCCAGGACCACCCATGCCAGCGCCATCGCAGGAGCCCTGGGACTCCCCTACACTCACCTCCCTAGGGAAAACCTGGCTAGAGGACACCAGCAGCCAGGCCCTCCAACGCATCGCCTGGATCCTGCCCCAGGCCATGGCTTGGCATCCCAGCCCGGCTGCTCCCGCTCGGAGAGCCTGGAGCCGGGCAGAGTGGAAGGACTCTGTGCCGACCCCGGGGCTGTGCCAGGACAGTCAACCTATAGCTATCRCTGTGGGACCAGCAAATAAATCCCACATCTGGTCCCATTGCTCTCCAGCATCATCTCTGGTAGCTCTGGGACAGTCCCGTGCTGCTCTGGCCTCGGCCACCTCTGGGACAGTGCCCAGGTCTGAGTGATCCATGAGGGGCCACACTCAGACCCACCCTGCGTGCCCGGCATGCCAGCATCGCGCCTGTACCCAGGGTGTCTCGGCACCCCACATCTCCCTAGAGCCTAAATCTGCTTTAAATCCGGGCAAGGAATGGCTTTCCTTCCCCAGCGCGCCCGAAGCTGGCCCCGGCCCTCCCGAACCCTTGGCTGAGGATACTGGTTTGCCCATCCCTCAATGTGGAAACCAGCCCTGCCCGGGCTGTAGCGTTGTGCAATGTGTGCGTATGCATCCACGCGCGTGTGTCCGTGTGTCCGTGCGTATGGGCTAGTGTGTGGTCAGGAGTGCGTGCATCCCTCTGCACGGACACCTGCGTGCATGGATGTCGGTGCGCATGGGCATTCGTCGGTGTGGGTGCTCATGTGTGTGGGTGTCCTTGTGCATGGGTATCCACGTGCATGGGTGTTCAAAGGCATGGCATCTGCATACACGGGTGTCCCTGGGCATGGGCGTTCACATGTGTGGGCACCTATGTGCACGAGCTCCCATGTATGAAGGTGTCCAGTCCATGGGTGTTCATGAGCATGGGCACCTGCGTGGGCACCCATGTATGAAGGCATGTGTCTCTGTCCACGGGTGTTAGTGTGCACGGGCACCTGTGTACCTGGGTGCCCGTGCTTGCCATGCGCATGGGTGCCTGTGCGCGTGAGTAACCCCATGCCCAGGTGCTCACGAGCGTGGGCAGCCACGTGCACGCGTGGGTGCCCGTGTCCCGCATCATCCTGCTGGCTCGGCGGGAGGCTGGCAGTGAGCGCGGAAGCTGGGGACRCTGGTGCTGGGGCACGGTGCTGCCAGCAGCGGGGACACCCTCCTACACACCCCATCCGTCCCCTCCCGGCCGTGCCCCATCCCCGTCCCGTGGCTCCTGGAGGGTCTGAGCGTGCGGCGTTAAAAGAGCACCAAGCATTTTGGGGAGTGGGTGTGGGGGGGGGCAATCTGGCACCCTGGCAACATGTTTGGGTAATAAATTGTGAGTATTTTCCTGCAAACTCTGCTCCGTGCGAGGTCCCTGCCGCGTCCCAGCACCTCCAGCGCAGCTCAGCAGGGTCGCCCTGTCCCATCAGCCAAGGAGGCACCCAAGGGTGCTGACCCCGTGCTTGGGGTCCCACGGCYGGGGGTGGCTGTCCGCCCTCTCTCCCACCCCACGGAGCAGCCGGCTGGCTGCTCCCCGCCAGGAGACGCCGCTGCCCCGGCGAGGCCGTGGTGGTGGGGACGTGGCCACGGTGGCAAGCAGAGGCGGTGGTGGTGGTGGGGAGTGTCCCCAGGCCGCGCTCACGGCGGCCGGCCGCTCGCAGCCACCCCGGCGGGGCCACGGCCGTGCAGCCCGGAGGTGCCCGAACTTGAGCCGCAGGCTATTTTTGGGTGCCTGCAGTGACGCCTCGGGGCCCGGGAGAGGGTGTCCCTGGGTGTCTCCTGGACGTGCTTCACCTTGACGGAGATGYCCACAAGGAGAAAGGCCCTGGGGGTCCCAGGCGCGGGCACTGCAGCCTTGCACCTTCCTGCCTTCGTTAGGGCCGCTGTGCAAACGAAGGGGCGGCGGTGCCCGCTCCTCCCGCAAGCCCCCCCCGGGGGCGCCCCGGGGTGCGGGCACGGGAGCCGTGCCGGATCCCGGTGCCCAGTGGGCCAGGGGCCACCGCATCCCACTGCCTCAGCTGTTTTCCTGCCGGCACGTCGGGAACGGGCCCGGCTGCAACAAGAGCCCGAAGCAGAGGAAAGGTTAGGGGCGGGCGGCCGGGCGGCTGACGGCCCCCGCCAGCTGCTCTCGCACCCGCGTGTGTCACCCCAACCACACACCTCCCCGACACCRCGTCCCCGCTGTGATCAAGTGTGTTCCTGCACACGCACGCTRCGCACGGCCAGGATCACGAGCGGATCCGCACGCGCACGCTAGGCAGGGCCAGGATCACGTGTGTCCCTGCACACACAYGCTGCGCACGGCCGGGATCACGCGTGTACCTGCACACGCACGCTATGCCTGGCCAGGATCATGCACGTCCCTGCGCACACACATTGCACAC
>NW_028186578.1:318789-321923 GCF_003343005.1 Rhea americana
TTAGAAAAGAAAAGGAAACGCGGCTTTGCGTGGGCACCGCGGGCGCGGAGCTGGCGGTGGGCGAAGCGGCGGCGGCTCCGCATCGGGGCGCGGTGGCAGCCGCTGCGGCGCAGGTGGAGGATGGGGCGGCGGTGGGGAGGGTCTCTGCCACCTCCAGCCCTGCTGCCCGGCACTGTCCGGAGCCGCATGAGGTCCGCGGTGCTGGGAAAGYGGGCGAGGGGCAGGAGACGGCTGCCTTGCCCTGGGTGGGCTGGGGAAGAGGGTCGGTCTGTCTGTCTGTCCAGGGCTTGGCTGCCCATCCCGCCGCTCCCTGCGCAGGGATGTGGGGCCCCAGGTGTTCCCAGAAACCAGTGGGTGGGAACAGCTTTTCTTTTTTTCTTTTTTTTTTCCTCTTTTCCCCCATTTTGCGCTGAGGATGATAGGGTGGAGGGAGAGGACTGCAGAGCTGGAAGGAATGAGCGAGCGCCGTGCTGCTGCTCTCCTCCAGCCTTCATCCCTCCTCCTCGCCCYGCATCCTGCAGCCTCATGCYGGCGCCGGCTGTGGCTCCAGGGCAGGGGACGCCACCAGCCTCGGATCCCGCCCAGCCCCTGAAAGCTGGGTCGTGGCTGGAGGACGACGTTCCCAGGTGCAGGATCTGGCCCTGAGCGATCCCGGTGTTTCCAGGCCACCTTGTCCGCTGCCATCCGGGCACCGGGAGCCACCGGGAGGGAGGAAGGGCTGAGGGGTGGTGGCGGGGATGGGCGCTCGCCGGCCCCTCGGGGCGCGCGGCCTCACCGCCCGCTTGCCGCCCTGCAGGCGTGGGCTTYGCCACGAGGCAGGTGGCGGGCCTCACCAAACCCACCACCATCATCGAGGTGGCCGGCGACAAGATCACCGTGAAGACCCAGAGCACCTTCAAGAACTCGGAGATCAGCTTCAAGCTGGACGAGGAGTTTGATGAGACCACTGCTGACGACAGGCATGTCAAGGTGAGCCAAGCCACCGGGCCAGGAGCAGTCGAGGTGCTTGGAGAAGGCCTTCAAGGTCCCTCAGAGAGCATCTGCTCTCCAGCAAACATCCTTTTATCAGGGCATGGCCACATCCCTGCAGCAGTTCAGGGCTTGAATCCTCAGGCTTTGGGTCTGTCTCCTTGAAGCTGTTAAAATCTCCTTGCCCTCRGGGCCTGGTGCTCTGCTTTAGCTTCTCAGCAAACCACCTCTTCCCCCTYGATTTGCAGCCAGACTTAACAGAAAAGCTGTCACAAGGTGTTGGACTTGCTGTAACAGCCCCCGGGGGATCTACCGGCCGGGGAAGTTGGGCAGCCCCTGGTCACGGAGCTGCTGGGAAGGTTGTGCAAGAGCAAAAACAGGCAATCGCCCGCTGCCCGGCGCGGGACAGAGGCTTGCTCAAGAGAAACGGAGGGGATGTGGCCGAGCGAAGGCAAATTTTGCCCCCCGTCATGGTTGTGCAAGGCGTCCCTGCGGGCAGAGGGTCACAAGGGCTGGGCTTGAGCCTCTTTGCCCTAAGACGGCATCTTGGGCAGCTTTGGCTTGAGCAGACCYGTCCCCTCTGTGCGGGGTGAGCGAGGAGGGATGGAGCGGCTCGGCCGCCCCGTTTGGCTGATTCCTGTTTAATTCAGGGCAGAGGTTGGCGAGTGGGGGGGAGGAATCTTCTTTGGGAGAAGAGTTTCTGCACGGTTGCTTGCCAGAGCCGCCCTCTTCCTCGCTTGTTTGCTGGGGGGGGCAAAGAGCCAAGTTGGGCTATTTCTCCCGTGCATGCTCATGGGAGGGGAAATGCGTCTGCAGCACGAAAGAGGTCAAGGAAGGAGTTAAACTTCCTTTTATTTGGCCTCTTTCCCCCTGCAGAGAGACTCCCCCCCACCCCGGAGCGATCCTCTCCCCTCCCCCCCCCCCCCCCCCCCCCCCCCCCCCCCCCCCCCCCCCCCCCCCCCACCCCACTCCCCGGGGGAGCCCGGTCCCGCGCGCGCCTCCGCCCTCCGCCGCGCCGGGGGCTGCCCGCCCCGTCTCGTGACGGCGGTTGAGCCCAGCCAGACCGCTGGGGCTGGTGGAAACTATGTTAAAACCACCTTGGCATGCGGCGCGCGGCGGGGACGGGCGAAGGGCGGCGGGCGGCTCCCCGGGGGCCGGGGCCGTGCCCTTCAAACGCCCCTCGGCAGGCGGCCAGAGAGGGTGAACGGGGGCAGCTGTTTGGGGGGCAACTGAGCCTGGGGGGGGAGAAACAAGCCTTGGGAAGACTCAAACCACGGGAGGGTATGAGCCATGGGAGACCTGCGCTTTGAGGGCACCCAGGCCATGTGGGGGCCCCAGCTGCGGGGGGCACCCGAGCCACGAGGGCACCTGAGCTGTTGGCATCCCTGCAGCACGAGGGCACCAAGCCAAGGGGGCACCCAGGCTGTGCGGAGCCCCAAGCCATGGGGAAACCCAAGTTATGGGGAGACCTGCGCCATGGAGGCATCTGAGCCAGGGTAGGAAACGAGCCTTAGGAAGACCCAAAGTGTGGGGCTGCCTGAGCCGTGGCAGATATGGGCACCCGAGCTGGGGGGGCACCAAGCTATGGGGAGACTCCAGCTGTGGGGAGACCTGTGCCATGGAGGCATCTGAGATGGGCAGGGAACATGACCCTTARGAAGCCCCAAAGCCTCGGGCGCTGGGGAGAGTTTGGGGCAGGGAGAGACGCTGCAGGGGCTGGAGGCAGCTGGAGACCGAAATCATTTGGGGACAACCAGGGTGGGGGGAATAGCATCCTGGGGCCCGGCAGCGGGCAGGAGCGGCGCGGCGCGTCCTCGCCCGACCCCGGGGCTCGCGCCGTTCGGCCAAGCCGGCCGCCGCGCTAACCTTGGCGGGCCTGAGTCAACAGCGGGGCTGTGCAAACAGCGGGCCGGCAGCGGGCTCCTTTCGCCGCTCGGCCCGTCGGGCAGCCCGCGCGGATCCCTCTCCGCCTTCGGAAAAGCGCGGGGAGGGAGCGGGACGTCCCGGCCCCGGAGCAGGATGAGGGCAGGGTCACCGCCGCCGGGCCCGCGGCCGGGTTATCGGCACCCTCGGCCGCCGGCCGACCCTTTCCAAGGCGCCGCTGCTGCCGGAGCTCCCCGGGGAGAGCTGGAAGTGGAGAGAAACCGAGGCCGGAGCCTTTTTCT
>NW_028186578.1:322293-341620 GCF_003343005.1 Rhea americana
TTTTTCCATCCCCCCTCACCCTCCTGTCCTCCTGCCTCCTAGACCCTCACCCTGGGCAGCGTGGTCTCCACCCGGACCTACGAGAGGGCGGCGTAGGGGCCGGCGCCAGCTCCCTGCCCGCCAGCCGGTGCCGAACTCACCACCGAGTTGCCTCTGGCCTCCCCTCGGCTGCGGTTCGTCTGCGACCCGCGTTGACGTCGGAGCCCTCCGAACCCGCTGCGGAGCCGTCTGCCGCCCTGATCCCCGTTGTCTCGTGGGGGGCGGTTGGGGGTTTGGGCTGTTACTTTGTGTTTTTATTTTTTTCCTCCTTTTTTTTTAAAAAAATAACAGAAGATCCCGTATGGGAAAATAATAAACCCAACGTTGTTACAGCTCTGCGAGTGGCTTGCTTGGAAAAAGGCTCTTTGACACATGCGTGGTGTCGGAGGGAATCCGGGGAAAGGGAATCTTCAGCCTGGAGAGCGTTGCGGGATTTGGTTCATCACATCGCTCCCGCGTCCCTCCTGAACCGCACCGGCGGTGGTCTCTGTCTTCCCAGCTCGGTGGGACCCGTCCCGCAGCATTCCCGCTGCTGCAGAGCGGGGCTCCCGGGCACGGAGAGCTCTGGCAGCCCAGGGCCGTCTCTCCAGGAGGCCCCCCCCCCCCCAAGCCACCCATCTTTCTCCATCGCAGTGCTTTCTGCCAGGGGCCTTGCAAAGGTTCAGGCAAGGAGGCCACCTGCACCGGCGCTTCCTGGGCCGTGGCACATGCCACGGCACGCGTCGTGGCCCACTCAGAGCAGCCCCCAGGCAGCAAGGGGATTAAAATGCCGGCGAGGCCGGCAGGCCTGTCTCGGCTGGTTCTCGGAGCCGCTGAAGGTCAGGGAAAAGCACAAGGAGAGGCAAGGTTAACCGAGTCCCCTTTCCTTTGCCACACCTCCGTTGACAGAGAGAGCAGAAAGGCTGGCCCACCCGCCAAACGATCCGATCCGTGGCCCGATTCCCCAGGGAGCCRGCCCACGAGCTGGCACATGGAGCCGAGCACCCAGACTGCACCCGCGCTCCCGCCTGCCCGCAGCAAGGGGCAGGACCAGGCCTTTCAGCAGCAGGTAGAGCCTGTAACCACACGCCCGCCGATTCTGGAATAGGGGTGCAGGTCACTACAGGTTTTCTAGCCCCTAAATTGTATCAGTGAACCAGCTGTTTGGCCACTGACTCTGTGGATTCAGGGTTTCGGCTAAGCCCACCTACCAACCTCAGCAGGATGCAGCCACAGCAGTGACAGATGGACACTCAGCTTGGCTTTTTCCACCCCCTCCCCCCTCGGGGGGGGGAATATTAGTTTACTACAGTGGCAGCTCTGCTATAAATCACTCGGGATACAAGCACGCACCACTCCAGCAAAAGCAATCTTTCCACCACGAATCCAGACCAGCCGCTATCTGCCAAAGCATCATCTGATGTTACGCCTGACAGCAAAGCAGCCAAGAAACCAAGGTCAAGAGCACATCGCATCCAGGTTTGGGAAAGGAGCCTGCCCAAAGGGAGACAGTGCCGTGGGGAAGCGGTGGCATTCAATCTAGGGCTCGAATCTGCCCTGCTCAGCCCAGAAGAGGCCCAATCCTGCCGCAATAGGCTCATACGGGGGTGAGCGACACTGGAAATTGCCTGCTTTTACTGAAGTGCATGGACAGGGGCCAGCCTGCTTCTACAGGATGGCTGAAACCTCCTATTACCTTGACAGTGAGAAAAGCCACAGATGTGATCAGCATGCAAACCCTGTCGCTCTCACTTCCCTTTAGAGTCAGTGAAGACAAAAGCAATACAAGTGACTCAGCCAGCCTGTTTTTAAATAGCTCCTCAAAGAAGGGATGAATTGCTCCCTTCAGATTTCCTCTGTGGTCACCAGGGTCTACAGAGACCAGCCCAGATATGAACTGCAGCACAGGACTGCTTGACTCTCTCYAATTCCTTCCCCAGAGACCTTTGAGTCTAATTAAAAGATTTATACTTCAGTCACTACTTTACCTTGTTACCAAAACACACCATAAGCCTTGCCTTCTGCTCTAACAGGCTTCTTTTAGGGGGTCACCTCACCAGCTCCACACCACAGAAAACCTCTACAAAGCAACCAGGGCTCCTACACAAGCATWTTCTCCTCCCTGCCATAAGTAGGCTTTCAAAAAACTCTAATGCAACTCTCATCCACTCTCAAGCAGGTATGCCTTTGTTTTACTGCCCAAGACGAAGCGCAGGGTACACAGAAGAAAAAGAAATGCAGTACAAAGTTCAACAGAGATTTGATAAATTTATTTTCCATCATTTACAAAGCCAGCAAACACACTACACAATGTTTACTTAAAATATCTCCACTCACTGAGTTGCTACTGAGTCTCCCACTCCAAATGTTTACAGACAAAACGAATGAAACAGAGGGAGGGTTTCTATACCGAAGCCAAATGGCTCCACACAGTTACCATGAATGAAGCCCCTCTAGCATGGAGGCAGTTATAATACTGCCTTATGCTGGGAAAAGAAGCAGGCAACAGCACAGATATCAGCTGTCCTTTCTTGGAGCTCTTCTGAGATGACAGTACTAGGCTGCGATTCAGTTACCTCATAGTTACACTGATCTAACAAATCATATGTGGAGCAAGCCCGAGCWGCAGAGCAGTGACTGGTGAGTACAGAGCTGTAAGGAAGACATAGCTTTGCTGCAGGGTCCAGCAACAACTCCCCCTCGAGCTCTCTGCAGGGGTTGGTGGGGGAAAGCGTGGCCAGGCAGCAGAGCTCCACCTTTTACAGGCACCCAGGGGCAGGGGCTGATGTCATGCATGCTCCTTACAGCAGGCTAACGCTGTCCGAGGGAGTCGCGCGCAGCACCGGCGGCTCACCCAGCAAAACACAAGGCTACGGGACGGGAGAGGTACTGATGAACTGTTGTCATTAGCCTATTTTTCAGGCATGCCCACTGGTGGGAGAAAGCGGCAGCCCATGTCTAAGGTGACAGTGGACAACTAGTATCAAGGTCAARATCTCAAACAGGCTGAGTATTAGTTGTAGAAGGAAACACCTTGTCCTTGGAACAAGGAATGCATTGATTCAGTTCTGCTCTCCCAACAGTATTTTCCAGGGATTCACAATGTCAGTACCCCTTTGCCTCTGCTTGCTCACTCACTCCTTGTGCTTTTTCTTATGCTTCTTTTTTTTCTTCTTCTTCTGAGCCTTGCTGGCTTTCCCTGAATGTTTGGCCTTCTTACTGGCTGGCTGAGCCCCATCGCTGTCAGAGTCAGAGCTGTCAGAGTCAGACTCGGAAGACTGCTTACTCTTGTGTTTCTTTTTCTTCTTCTTCTCCTATTGAATGAAAAGAAATGTGCAGGGCTTGTTTATTGGAAAACTGTCACTTGTGCTCTCCAGGGCAGCGAGCCACTTTCTGTAACAGGTGCCTTCAAAGCTGCGACGCAGAGCTGAGCCTTCTCTCTGACACGGACACAGCTTCTGCCCCAGCTACTCAGACTTAACCAGCGACCACAACCACATGAGGCACAATGTAACAACTATCAGTAGAGATGGTAAAGACAGTAGAAAACGTAAACCCAAGCCTCAGAACCGTTACTCACATCATCATAGGAGAGTCCATGCAATCCCTCCAGAATCAGGGCTTTCTCAGTTATTTAACAATATTATTTTTAATAACATTGGCAGGATGAGGCCTTTTGCCAACAAAATAGGTTTCTAAAATAGCAGTTGGTAGTCAGTATCACCTCCCCCTGCTTCCCCAGAACATCAGCGCAGAGTCACAGGAAATTAATGCTAATTCACTGGAGCACTACTGACAATGCGCCGTTCTCCTTGCAGGAAAGCTCAAGCCCTGCCAAAAATCCCAGAAATGCCAGCCAAGGAAGCAATTTAGGAGTCTAAAATGCCACCATTATGTACCTTAGGTCTACTGAAGGAGGCAAGCTGACTCTGCTCTGCTACGCCCCACTCACCTCCCAGCATGGAAACACAAGGGGTCCTTACCACACCACAGCCCCCAGCACAGCTAGGACGGGCTGCATCTGACACCACAAGGGCCTAAACCTATTTCTTCAAATTCAAAGCTTCTCTCCACCCGGATGGGGAAAGTGCCCTTTAGCAAGCAGTAGCTGCGCTCTCCTTGCGCAGCCTCCAAACAAATCATACATATCCTCCCGCTCTTGCGGCTTCCCACCGTTTCTGCACCGCACACAGGCAGAAGCCGCAGGCATTAACGAGCTCTGTACTTTATTTCTGCAAAAGCCCCGAGGCAAAAGCTACAGAGTTCAAGAGGGATCTGACATTTACATGCAGAATAAGAATAGTTGGTGTTGGAATAAATATTGTAAAGACTTTTGAAAGGGATATAAACCCTCAATTCTGAGGCCTCATACAAAGCAGATTGCCCTACAATCAGTACTGCAGCGCGCCTTCCCCCGAAATCGTGTCACGCAGACAATCCTAAAGTAGACAGACTATCTTATGACACAGGATAGCGATTTGTATATATTTAATTAGACAACAGTAATGAGGAGGAGGATCCAATTTGCCTGTGCTGGCAGCATGCTCACTTCCACTTGCAAAAGCAGTGGAATGATGGATCTCTGACTCCAGGATTTTAGATTAAACAGGAAAACAGGTGGATCAGAAGGCACCAGCTGGTTGGCTTGCTTGTGTGGAGAATAAGCAAACGAGTCGGATGCCAGTTCAACTCGCCTCTCTAGTTCCCCAAATATTCACAAAATTATTATATTAACCAACTCTTAGAACAAGACATAAAGGTTTTAGGGGGTATATTTTAGGAAGATACTTTGAAAAAGAAAACTTCCTGAAGAAAAATGAGATGGTGTTCTCCAACACCCACAAGATCCTGKAAAGTAAGTGAAAACAGCATTTGGATGAGTAGGTCTATAAACACTAAGTAATTGTAATATTTTGTAAAGCACATCAAGATTGTCAACAGCAGTAAGGGACCCACTGATTTCTTCTGTAGTTGTATCAACATTAAAAACAGACCATCCTGTGCAAGTGGGTATCGTGAATTTTCATCATAGTTCAAGGACACAAAGAYGGCATAAGAAAGCAGCAAAACAGGGTTTCCTGAAGTGGAGATGGGCCAGTAAGACAAACCAAGCCAGCGCAATTGCCCGTGAGAGGCTTAGATACTACCAGCAAGGAATGTAACCCAGCAAGCAAATCTTGCTGCTTTGACTAAACCATATACTGGCATTTTTACTTAAAGTGAACTACGCATTCCTGAAGGATACATGTGTTAACTGCCCTGGAACTGGTATGCTTGTAAAGCTGAGCACAGTCTTTCCGAAATCTGCTGCAAAACAGCATCCTATTTTCTTCCATAATTGAACTGTGCAGCCAGGTCCTAATAATACATGTACTAATGTTAACTGTCCTACATTAAGATTTTTCCCAGTTGTGGCCCAGCTCCTTTTTCCCCTCCTCACACTATCTTTTGCTGGATGCATTTCATTTAGACTTACGTCACCCTGCTACAGTAACAGATGCTGCATTCTTTGTGCACTGCCCAGGCCCAGCAATCCCCACAGTTCAGCAGGGGAGARGGCACAGTTAGTATCATAACTGGGGACGAATGCAAACTTGTGAAAACAGGTTCCAAGTGGAGTGCAAACAGGGAGCCGTGACCACTGGCATAGCTGGGCGCTGCCTCCCACGCTCACCACCTCCAGGGAGGTGAGCTCTCCATTCGGCAACTGTAATGAGTTTGCTGAGCCTCTGCCAGTGGGTGGGAGAAGTCCAGGGCATTCATTCAGTGTGTCGCTGGCCCAGGCAGAGGTGAGCCGGACACACAGCCACGTTCTCCCTTTCCTTCCTCCTGCTCCCAGCCAATTTAAACAAGTTAAAAGATGGCTTGGTCAGAGCACAGCTGTGGAGAGGCCTTAGGGAGCCCTACAGTCAGAGATGGATAGCAGTCTAATGACAGTCCCCAAAAATAACACTTTCAATGTTCGTCATATAAAACATCACTTACACTCTTCCATGTAATGGGAGAAGTCTGGAATCCCCAAGCTAACAGCTTGGCTTCTTAGCTTTGCCCAGAGAGTCCCAAGCAATCTCAGGGCCATCCTTGGGCTCACAGAGCTTTACTAGAACAGCCTTGCTGTAAATCACCCCTGATGTGATAGTCTGCTAGTGCCGCGCATTCATTTGGGGAAGAAACAAGGAGCAGCAAGGCTCAGTTGTACAAATCACAGGGCTTCAGACAAAAACGAGTCCTCAGAGAGGCCTCCCTCCTTGATCAGCTGCTATATGCTCACAGCCAACCTAGGAGAACAACTAAGCTAAGGAGAGAAAACAATTGCATGGTTACGCAAGGGGAACAATAGCGACTGGCAGTAGATGTCCAAGAGATACCTGCACAAAAATGAGAACAGCCCATTTTGGAAAAATATTTCCACCTGTTCCAACACAGCCAGACACAGCACGGGGCTATGAATGGGAGCTGCAAGGTGCAAACCCAGCACTGACAATTTTGAGGGCCACACTGAGTCACTTCACCTCCCTCGGACGCCTGCAGGTGCTGCCCGAGGCTTGCTCCACACCCACTCTACCCAGGTTAAAAAAAAACAAAACAAAACAAAACACAGCAACCCTGGCTGATAATTGGTCCAAAGAAAACTCTCTTTACACAAGGAAGCACAAGAAAGGCAGCATGTGCTTATTCRCCTACTGGACTACAAGCTAAGAAACTAGCACTTACCTGTAAGCAAGGAAAGCCAGAAGTACCTACTGTACACTGTATGAAAAATCAGTCAAAGAGGGAAAAATTCCCTGCAACAACGCATTTTACACTCTTGACTGTTTTGTTTGCTGTAGGCTTGAAGGTGCTTTTAGCTCAAGTAGCTCACCAAGGCAGGCGACAACGTTGAAACCCATGCTCTAATTTAGACAGGCATTWATAGGGAAGGCACAAGGTATTTTACTAAGTTGCTGGTAGCGCTCCAATGCTTCCCTTAAGCTTCCCCTAAAAGGCAAATTCTCACAAAATTGCTCTGGAAAATGCAGTGCTTCAACGCTGAGAGCACAGAATAACCTCTGCATACGCACGGGTAAGAACAGAGCATGACAGCACATGAATTCTGGTAATGTTTTGCAAGATGCTCAAGTTAAGCGAGAATTAGCAGAGGTGAATCTGAGCAATGCTACAGCAAGGATACAGACATCCACAAAGAGAAGCCTGGGTTCTCTTTAGGTTCTACGATAACTGATATCTTTCAAGATTTGCCAAAGTCTAGATTTTTCTGTGAGACATTAAAGTCATAACAAAATCCTTTACCCATAGATTAAGGGCAGAAGCAAGTCACGATAGGCTTTAGAAGATGGTAAAGAGTTAAATCTTTAGAGAAAAGGATGCAGCAGGAGAATTTTCTCAAGGTTTTCCAGTCTGTGCACATGCTGAGAAAGTTTGACAAGACCTTAAAACAGAATTTCATTCCAGAGCTTGGGAAAACTTCTCAGCGTGTGAAGGCTGAACACAAGACAGGATGTCACATCCACCCCTTCGGAACGACAGTCTCCTTTTTAGGACAGTCCTATCTTAACAGCCGAACCATTCAGACCAACRCAAAACAAATGCTTCCAGATTGTTAATGCAAACACCACAGCAAAAGCACACAACTGGGCACTAGAGAAGTCTAGACTGCAAACATTGCAGGGAGTAAAGAAGTTACAGAAGCGTTCAACATCTTCTGTACCACAAGCTAGCAGTGCTCTGAAACCATTGCAAGTAATAGCTTTCTATTGGACTGCCAATTTCTTTAAACCCAGCATCCTGGTACTGGATGATAAGCACTGAACTGCCTTCCTGTGCCCTACTGGTTACTAACCACACCGAACTGATCCTTGAGCTTACCACGATTGTGCAAGAGGGGAGTGTTTCCCTGGTTTATGCATCAGAGACACCAGTGCCAAAGTTAAGGCCCAATCTTTGCCCTCAGCTACAGCAGCAAAGCCTTGCCGCACCCTCGTTGCAAACTAGTCTCCAGAATTGATCCCTGATGATGGATGAAGATCAGGCTAAGCTCAGCTTTGTTTTAAAGCCACACCCAGGCATTTGCCCTTTACTGCCAACACTGGGCTTGTATAAGTAATAAGATTTTGTCCAAACAAACTCCAAACGTAAAGATGCTCAGAGAAAGCCAAGAAATACAGAAGCTTTCATGTTACGGTTCTGTATCTGTCTTGTCCAATTCATGCAAAAATTATAACGCTAGAAAATGGAACCAACTTGTCTTGAAATCACTCATATGAAAGACTTGTGTTGGCAAACAGAAGAGGAACAGACTGAGCCAGAGCCCAAAAGAGCTGGCTTTCATACTATTCTAGATATTCTGAAAAGGCTGGTGCTAGGAATGGACCATACTAGCACAAAAAGTTCTGTTTCCTGTTCTTTGTAAGAAGAGCTGCTTGGGGCTATGTTTTAAGAATGTTACGATAGTTCATTCTTTCTAAAGGTATTTGATTTTGAGATAAGAGGGGAGTGTCCAGAACTCTCCAAGAAGTTTTAATATTCTTTCACCAAACCCTCTGTACAATTATGGTCTTATTCTGAGAGTTTATGTCTGCCCTTGCGAAAAGTTAGAATGGATTTCCAGGATTTCTGCATCTCCAAAAAAGGTGCCAGCATACCTGCTAGGTTTTTATATTCTTAAAATAAAGGGAACTTTTACCACAACAGTCTAATTCCAAACAAGATTTATCATGTAAATGTAAAGGATATAATGATATCCCTTGTTTAAGAACTAGTTAGAATTAGTCTGATGAGAAGAATCTAGCATATGGCCATTTATATAAATATAGGGTAATTTAGAAAAGCATGGAAAATGCCAATAAAAGAACAGCATATATTTGAGGAGAGTGAACATGGTTGAGCAGCTATGCTTTAAGCTAATGCTATTTAAGAACTAGTAAAACAAGTACTAGGCTAGGAACTAGGATAGACTAAGGCTTGATGAACTACAGGTCACTGAACAAACAACCATTTAAGAAGGTGTGGTTTTAAGTGAGGAGACAATATCTGCAGTAAGACTTCAAGGACATCTTTCACTTGACAAGAGAAACAGTGGCAACCTCTGCAGAAAAGCAGTTACAGGTCATATTTACCATGCMACTCCAATAACCTTCACAAAACTACACCAGGGATAAATTAATCAACGCATTTGAGCAGAAGATGGGACAGTTGTGTAAAATGAAAGGAGGTTACTCCTGGTGTTCAGAACAGTAGACCTTTTCTTTAAAAACAGACAAGGAGAAGAATCAGTAGGGTTTATTTTGTCTCAGCATGCCTCCCTCCTATACAGGCTCAGTATAGGCAAAGTGCAGTGTTCCCATAGCAGTTCCTTCACCCTGTGACCCAAAGAGAAGAAAAGTGAAAGGGATGCAGCAACATGCTTGAGCAGCTGTCAGCAATGCATCTGCAGATGCATTCTGGTACTTCCGCATAGCTCTGTGACAGCAGCACCYGAGCTTCTCCAAGTTATTTTCTCAGGGTCGACAGGAGACAGGACAATGCTCTCATGTGAATACTAAGGTGATCTGTAACCAGGAAAAACTTGTGCCCAAGTTCACATCAGAAGACTAAGTCAGTACTGAGAGCTGAAGCATTCAGCTGTCTTTTCTCCAGTAAATGCTGCAGGGCTCAGGTAGAAGAAAAGTGAGAACACTGAGTTCTTCAGTTCTACCTTGGTCATGATTCAGGTGGTCTAAAAACCATCCGTGGGTCTGAAGTTAATAACAGAAGGACTACTTTTTCTGAGAGTCTTACAAGTTATSATTAAAAAAGCAAAGAGTACCAGGGAGAGCACCAAACAGACTGCAAAGTATCAGGTCAACAAAAAGAAAAAAAAATATACTGACAATGAGCAGCCAGGAAGGTTAGTACTACTGCTGTGTCATTAAATGGATGCTTGGTAGATAGGGAACAGCTATGTATTCATTTAAAAATTGCAAGCTCTACTTTTATGCTACAAACATTGGACAGGGTCTGGTCAGCAAAGCAATTGTTACTAAGCAGATGGAGCTATTTTGATTGTGTAAATCCCTTTGGGGTTCCAGGCATGCAGGGAAGCACATAGTGGCTCCCAGACAAGATCACAGCAGGAACCTGAGACAACAAGGAAGCTCTTCATTTTGAGGATCCCACATCCTGTCTCCAAAAAGCTCAGTTTTATTTTCCAGCACTGGAAAACATTTGAAAACCTTTGATCTCCTCTTTGAGAAGGGAGGAGATCAAAGCAACAAGCAACATTTAAAGGAAGGCTGTTAATCCACAGATGAAAAAGCTAGTAACAAATTCAGGGAAGTGACCCACATATCCTGTAGTCTCAGCAGGGTAAGACTCCACAGGGAATCCCTACCCTCAGTGGACAGGCATTGATAAGATAAAGGAGTATTTGTGCACCTCTTAAATTCTACTGGGAAGAATTATATTAAGTAACAGTTACTTCCACTGTAAAGCAAAGCAAACCTTTACCAGATAAGTCACCCTTACTCCTAGAGGGAAGAGAACCAAAAGCAAGAGAAGTCAAGCTGGCTGAGGTTATTACCAACAGCCTGGTCTCACACCACTCCACAGTAAGACAGAAGCCTGATGTTTTAGGAAAGGTGAGAGTCATAGTTAACCTGGGATCCAAGAGATAACTCTGTTGTCTGCTTCCGAGACCAGAATAAAAATARTAATAAAAGTACGTGTATTCAGTCTGCAGAGTGCTGCTCTTATGCTGCCACACAGTCCAAGACATTCCTTGAGTAAGAGCCTGTATCTCAGGGAAGCAGAGCACACCACTCGGGACTGAATCAGGTACCAGGATCTGCAATTGGAGAGATCAAGTCCTCACTACTGGATGAGCTATCCTGAGCTCTACCAAGCAAATAAGAACTGAGGATTGGTAATCAAATTAAAGTTAACATAATTTTGTACTGACACTAAGGCAAAAATGAGTATGCCACAGGGCAGAGGCAAATACAAGGGAAGTCACTACACGCTTGACCTTTCTGCTCTGCTGCAGCCACCACCTAYAATTCCCCAAATTGCATCTCTCTTTCCAGGTAAGAATGCACCAAAGCTCATAAATAAATACATAATTAAACTTACTAATGAAAAACACAACTAGAAGAGACACTTCAGTTCCCAGTGTCACTCTGGGTTGATTTAAATGCAGGCTGACAGTCAAAACAGACCGAGTACAGGAGAGTGGGTACTCTCCCTGTACCCACTGTTTGCGCTCTTGTACTAGTGCTAGCACTCACGCAGCCCCACGGCAACACAGTGAGAACTAAGTCCTCAGAAGTCAGTTCTCACCGTGTAAATGCTGCTRCTGCACCTCTCCTGGAACAAGGAAACAAAATTATGGCAAGACCAGGCCTTACTACCTCTGCCAAAGTTTTACCCTCTCTTCAGCTTGCCCTGTTTGTAGACATTAGAAATCCCACCACCCTCCTTGACTGGCACCACTCTCCAAGGACTCAGACAAACCAAATGGCTGGTGGCTGGAACAGGCTTTGAAAGTGTCACGGCAAGCTGGACTCAGGCTGTGAAGGGGTTGATGGAACAGTCTGTCTAATTAAATCTAGAAGTGGAAGACTCCTATCTGCATAAACAGACTGACCATCACACACTTCTGCTTTCGATTCAAGTCCCACCTACTTTTTATACCCACTGTGCTGTTCCAGCACGCTCTTGAAATCAGAGTTCAAACAGTGGACATAAAAGGTCTCTTATCTCTTGAAACGTTCATGTGGACAAAGACTACTTTAGAGCCTAGAAATGCAATAAGCTCCTTGTGCAAACACAACCTATCATTTTACCCTGGCTTTTGCAGATAAGCCTAGTTGAAATCACACAGGCTGGGTCAGCATATCTGCTGCATCAAGGCAGCAGCGAGCGTTTAGTTCAGATTAAAGAAAGATGAATGGACAACAGCAGTGAAAGAAGGAAGACGGAGTTACTGCCAAGAGCCACAGAAATTCAGAAAACTTAAGTAGGGTCTCACAAATGCCAAGAAAAAAAATTTTTTTTTCTCATTGTAGGGCCTGACAGAGCTGTGCATTACAAAAAAAAAAAAAAAAAAAAAAAAAAAAGAAAGAAAAAAAAACCTAAGCAGAAAGTAAGAACTACTAAATAGTCTGCAGAAGAGATTCCTACAGAACCCGCACTTTCTTTCTTAGCCCAGGAATGGCTACTTATCCCCACCTTACTGTAGTAAATCAGAGATGTAACTCTGCTGAACAACACGTGTGGCCCACTTTTCTAGGCTAGCAGAAGTGCACCTTGTACCTTTTTTCTTTTTTTTGAAGAACTGTCAGCCAGACTGGTCTTTTTATCTTTTTCATATTCTGCTGTCGCTGCCTCCTCTTCCTCCTCTTCTGGAATCAGGCTATATTTAGTACCTCCAGGCTGCATGAAACACTCCTTAGCAAAATGACCTGCAAAACAGCATTCAAAGTAGTAACTCAGACCTTTTTTTTAAAGCTGCATTTCAGATAACAAAAAGGTTGTCATCAACACTTAATAGTCACACTATGAAAATCTACACTGCACTTTTTTCCTCTAGCATTCCAACCAGCTTTACATGTCCAAATTAAACAAGTCAGCAGAGCAAGTGCAATACAAGTCACTCTGGAAAGATTAATTAGGCAAAACTAAGACATTCTTGTCTGAACAATAAAGTTAGTAGAGACATGTCTGGGCAATGGCTTAAGCAGCCCAAAAAATGTGGATGGAAAAAGGGAGTCAACTGGTGTAACAGACATCCGGTAAATGAGACCAAAGCCACAAATACATGGGAAATCAGCTCAATTTGGTTCTACTCTGGAGACATCAAAGTTGATCTATTAACAGTTCTAGTGGAAACTGCACTTAGACAGCATCTGCCTGGCTTTTATGAGTAGACATCATCATTAAGAAGTAGATTGCAAATACCTAGAATTTGGTTTAAAGCTTTAGGGTTTCTTTAAATTAGTATTTTAAAGGTAGTTATCTATCATTACAAAGACCCATATTAGTGTTTAGTACAGCTGCTTTTAAAATTGTCTTCATTAACCTTCTTCAGATTAGTATCAACTCCAGCAAAACCACTACTCCGTGGCCAAATAACTTAAGACAGTAAGTAAGGTGCAGTAAAAATTCCACGTACAAAAAAACTTGAGCAACTTGCAGCTAGTCAGCAAAAGTTACTAAAAAAAAAAAAAAAAAAAGCATCAGTTAAGCCAACTTTCCATTTCTATACTAGGCAAAAAAGTCTTACCAATCTAAAATGCTTGCTTTCAGTTTTAAGAGAGCTGCTTGCAAGCTAACAGCGTTCGTAACAACTAACCATTAATTTCTGTTGAGCTTTCTTGTCATAATCAAGTGATTTAGTTGAGGTCAATGTTTAGGTCTTAAAATGCAAAACTGGAATAAGAGCTCAGCTTAACATGCATCAGAACAGACACAGGAAGACAAGAACTGTGCTCAGTGGAACAGTTCCCTAGAGAAAGTTCAAGTAGATGTGATTTCAAGCAGCAAGTCTTAATAGAAGGAGCTCGTTTAAGTCCTTCCTTCAAAAGAGAAAAAGCGATAGAAAACGCACTTGTCCTTTAAAAGCCATTTAGAAGTAAAATTCAATCCCTGTACAATGACGCACAATCACAAGGCAGGCATCACTACAATCCTATCTACAGGTCACAATCTAGCCAGAACAAAGGTTAGATCAAAACAGCCCTATATGAATATACCTTTGCAACCACATTTCTTGCACACAGTGTTCAAGACAGCTTCAAGAGTGATCTTCTGACTAGTGTAGTCTCTGAACGTACGCTTCTTCCTCTCATCCTGACTGGAAGGAGAAGAAAAGTCCAATTTTCAGTGCACCTTCACCACCAAATCCATACACTTACATGTACACAGTCTGAATACAAGAGTTYGTGGGTTTTTGTGTTTTTCTTTCTTTTTTTTTTTCCTAAGCATTGCAGTAAAAGCACCCCTTAGTCAGCTAAACCAAAGAATGGAGCTGACCAACTACTCATTAGAATAATGTTAACGTTGTTAACACACATTATATGCCTTCTTCTCTTTCTGAGCTCCACTGAACACTCTCCAAAGCAGGCAAACATATAAAGGACATAACTGCAGCTGCTTATTAACAGCTGTACTATGTAGGTAAATATATGTACACACACACACACACACACACACACACTACTCGCTCAGGATAAAAACAAACAAGTTTTACTTGACCTACAAGAGATACCACAAGAAAAGACACACAAGGAAATTCTGACAGACCTGAGCAGTTAAGGAGAATATCTGATTTCATGGTATGTGAAAATGAGATAAATCCACGGTTAGAATGAACAGTCCTTCCACCACAAAGCACACAGCCATCAAAAAATGCAAGAACTAAGATCCTGCTGCGCTGCAAAGGGCTAGAAATTCCTGCAGCTCTCCTTCCACCAGCTCCTGCCAGTGTTTAATCAGCATAACCAAAAGAGTACCTTTAGACATGCTTTCATCTAACCAGTCCATCTCTGAGGGGCTTGGCAGGGAGCACCCCTCATCCTCCAAAGGGTGAAGGTACTGAACAATTATTACAGTAGAAAGGCCAGGAATGAAAGATAGTAACAACCTGTCTGATCTGTTATACTCTGCTCAGTAGATTTACCTACTCAAGGGAAACATTGTTTGGGTCCAGGTCTTTTCCTGTTCCTTGGTTAACAACCTTCATGGAGAGGGAAAGTTTCAGTTTGTCATCCTTCATCTGAAAGAGACATGTATACAGCAAGAAGAGGAAACGACAGTGATGTTAACTAATACAATCAGCCAGGTCACCTACTGAGAAGGAATGCAACTGTCAGCACTGAAAGAAACTACTAAAGTAAGGATATTATGTGAAAATGATCCTGCTCTATTATATTTTATCTATATTTAGTTTTTAGAGTATTCTAGTTAATAAAACAGAGTATGTTAAGCAGCTACATCAGAAATAAGACAACAAGATCAAACTATGTGTCCATTCATATTAACATGCTGCATTTAATATGAGCAAACCAAAGTGCTGCGGAAGAACAAGTATGTTTAGGAACTCCGCTGTAATTCTCAAGTAACCCGCCCATAAGGGAGTTTCCCCCAGACCTTCAGCAGATTTGCACCCTGAAAAATAAGACTTTATATCCCCTTTCACACTTACATCCTCTTATGAGGTTAGAAGCTTTCTAAGCATCTGTATTAGGGGCTTAACTCTTTTCTGAATCCTAATAAGCCTTTGATCGCCACATTATCATTTTAGAAACAAGAGTAAAGGCCACAGTTGAGTCCTTAGAACTTTCCATATTCTCCCTAATGCTACTATCTGTTCTGTTTTGCCTACTTGTAAGCAAGTGCATAACAATGAACTCTTTTCCTGTCCACCTCCCCAACATGTTCCTGCCCTTTGCCTCTAAAGCAGAGAAGCCAGGAATCCAAAAACTATGTTTCAGACCAAGAAAATAGTAGCTTAATAAAGAAATTACTACAAAGCTTTTTTTTTTCTTCTAAAAAAGACCACTCCACAGATAGTCACAAAGGATCTGTAAAATCTTTCCACATAGTTTTTATATACTATGTCAATACACATCAAAAGATTTTCAACCCGTTTCTTTTACCTTCCACAAAATGAGGTCATTTTTAATGTCAATCTTATTATTATCATTTGAAAAAAAATGAAATATGCAAAGCAATTACAACAAAATCCTCTCATCTCTAGAGGGCAGCAAGTTTCAAACTACATGAATTTGCAAAAAGAATTTTAAAAACTCACACACAAAAAACACCTTCCCACCTTTCCTCCCTAAAAAGTATAGTCCACTTTCATTGTTTCAATGGCTCACCAAAGCAAGCATCTCTGTTCCAAGGAATCTTTAAATATAGAAGATGTATCTGGCATCACATCTTTTCTTCACCAAAAAGCAATATAAAAGTGTAGAAAATAAAATCTACCCCCTTAAGGAAAAAAAAAAAAAATCGGTATTTTCTCTTGGGCAGAATTCACTGCCAATGATCTTTCCTTGAAAGCAACAGCCTCAGCTCCTTCCAAGGACGGACCTGTCCCTCATAACTTTTAACAGAATGTGCTTGTATTGGTGCTCATCTTGGGATCCTCTCAAATTGCTCATCTGGCCACCAACTGCACAGTTATGGAGCTGTGAGCTGCAGACAGGTATACAGGAAAAAAGAGGAAAGCATTTTGTCACTTTTAAGCCTAAATATTTATGAATTGTGTTGTGGCAAGTCACGGAAGGTCAGTTTCCGAAGTCTCATCTGAAGGCAAGCACAATTCATCTGTTTGTAAAACAGAGCATATAATACCTCCGATAAAGTGACCAGGACACTCCACTTCTGCATAGCTAATTGTTTCTTTAGCATTGTGTAAATAAAGTATACTGCAAAACTAGTACACTAAAGAACAAGAATTAACGTTACCTCTTTTCCAATAAGTTTCACCCATACTTTGTCTCCAACATCTACTATCTCTGAGGGTTTATCCACACGGCAGGATGACATGTGAGTCTTATGAACAAGGCCTGGACATATTTTTGGAAGAGAAAAAAAAAAAAAAAAAAAAGAAGTCTCTACTGAATGTCAGTTTTGTCCTTTAGAAGTTAGAGAGTACATACTAAGAGGTTTCCCTAAGCAAAACTAAGCATCTAGTTTCCCAAACATATTATCCAGATGAGAATCAGTTGGTTTAATCAATCAGATTTGTTTCCAAACAGACAAAAGCTCATCAACCTTTGCTCCAAATTCACTCCATGCTACTAAGTACAGGTGACATACAGCGGGATAGCAGGTGTCAGAAGAGACAGAGGAAGCTATGAGAAAAGCACAGTTCTCCCCAAGTGCGTATAGTTCTCTATTCCCCCTTCCCACTACCATCACTGCAAAAACAATTCAGGATTTCTGTATGAATCAAATGCAAGCAAAACCATGGGATCTGATCAAGCCACAAGCAACAGGGAGACAGCATTCTCACAGCCTCCAGACTGGATTCATCACTCCAAATTTTCATTTGTGCCCAGATACTCCCAGGGCTGGATGATTTAGCACTACGTGCAATGAGCTAGTGCCCATTACCACCTATTGAGACACCAGCTCCAGAAATGGAAACTGGACTTTCTACATTTAAGATCTTAAGCTACAGCTTGTGAGAGAAGCAGGCCCTGACTCAAAATACCAGGTGCCCACATGGGGAAAAAAAAAAATCTTTCATTTTAGCAGGCATTAACACCTCTCTATTCCTGTCAGTCCTCCAAAATCAACACAACCACTGGAGAACAAAGAGTACATTTCACGCATCAGCAGCACAATACTTTGCTGGCAATGTCAAAATCATTAAAAAACCCAGGCTGACCCGATCTTTTGTTGTGCTTGCAAGGTCATACAGCCAGATTTTCGGTTTTCTTTTTTTAAAACTTACCACTGACATATGCGGGTTACAGGATTATACAAGGAAGGATAAATACAGAAACACACCTTGATATCTAGGCTCATATTTCAGGGCATGTTTGCATCTCAAAGAGACACCCTTCCAGTAGTCACACTTCCATCCAAAAACTTGTATTAGAACTGGCACTAAAGTAAGCGTGCACTTCAAGATGAGAGTGGAGAAGTAGTTATTTGTATGCATATAAGCACTTGACAGAACATCCAGCTTAAATTGCCTCCTTTGTAAGTCTAGTTCATTTTGCTTTGCAGGTTTCCCACAACTATAAACAAAACTAAGTCAGCTTTTCTGGTTTATTTTTTATTTGAAGTCCACTTCACTCACCTTTATTTAGTTTGCAAACTAGTTAAAGTAAGTTGGTCAAATTATGTATCTCTAAGAATTTTCTATAGGTTGTTTGTACCTTAAAATGATTCTCTAAGATGTCTTGAGATTACCAAAAAAAAAAATCCACACTTGTAATCCTCTGAGTCTTTTCCATATTAATGCAAATGTAGCACCATGCTTTAAACCATTTGTGAGAACCTTTTTCTAATTTAACAACACTTTTTCCAAGTTAGTTGATAAATAAGGTAGGGAAAGAGAAAAAGAAGATCTAGTATTTTAAGTCGCTAGATCTGTCATTCTGGGGATGACTGCAGGGCCTAAACAAGTTAGCACTAAACTAGGTCTGAACAAACTAAGAGAAACAAACCTTGTTTCCTGCAGCCTGGGATTTTTATAAATGCCCCATATTCTGTTACAGTAGCAACCTGTGAAGAAAATTAATACAATACCTGAATAAGAGAGACTTGGTAAAAATCCTGTTTTCAAACCACCAACCACCAGTTAAAATATGCACACAAGGAAAAAAAAAAAAAAAAAAAAGCCAAATGGTTCTCGTGTTTTCCTTCAGTTTTAAGTTTCAGAGCTGGTGGGAGACAACACTCCTTGATAACTCTCGAGCAGGTGTGACTAACCACATACACACATATACTATCTGTATGTGCATATACATGCACATGTATCTACGTAAAGCTGACAGTTACCCAAACCACCACGGACCCAACCAGTCACTTCAACCAAAACAAACCAGCCGAGTTTCAACCGCTGCCCAGGACACGGGCCGTAACCTGCCGCCCCATCGCGCACCTCTCCCTGGAAGATAGCGTAGAGCTCGGGCAGCGGCTCCATCATCCCAGGCCTCGCAGGACGCGCTCGAGAAAGGCCCTGGGAGCGACGCGCAGCGCTGCTCCGTCACCTCCCGGCCGGCTTCGGCTCCGGCTCAGCTCATCGCACGCTACTGCGCGGCGCAGCAACCGCGCTCGTGTCCTGAGTCCGGAGAGCTGCCTTGAAAAAAAGATATATTTAATTAGCACCTGAAAACTGCCTCCCGCGACCACAGCAATTAATTAACAGCGTTCCCTGATCCAAGCTGAATTCGGCTACAATGCGACATTAACTCCTCGGGCAAGCGCCCAACCCCCCGCCACCGTTACTCACCCACAGCGAGCGCCACCGCCATTTTGCTCCCTCCCGCTTCCCTCTTCTCCCCGAGGCAACGCGGCGCTCCACCAACCGCAGCGCGCGGTGATCGCAGGCGACGCCCGGCRATCCAATCATATTGACCGATATTGGAGCCCTCCTTTCCTCCCGCCTCTTCCGGCTCCKGCGACCAATCCGCGCACACAGTGCCCCACCGGGTCGCCTCTGCTCTCCTTTCGCCATCCGCGCGCCGGAAGTGAGATCGCAGAGTGAGACGAGCCTGGAGCTCTCCGCCAATCAGCGCGGGAGGACTCGAYGGGGCTGCCCAATGGGGGCGCGGGGGCGGGACGAGCGGGCTGGCGCGCGGCGGCGATG
>NW_028186578.1:341712-346501 GCF_003343005.1 Rhea americana
GCCGCCGCCGGGGGCCCTGCTGCAGGCGGTACGGGCGGGCTGAGGAGGGAAATGGCGGAGCGGGGAGGGGAAATGGCGGGGCGGCGAGGCGCCGGCCGTGCTGCGCGGCTGCCGCGTGCGGGCGTCGCCGCGGTTCTCCCCTCACCCGCCGGTCTCGTTGGCTCCCCTCAGGGCCCGCCGCGATGCTCCTCCCTGCAGGCCCCCATCATGCTGYTGTCGGGGCACGAAGGCGAAGTGTACTGCTGCAAGTTCCACCCCAACGGCAACACCCTCGCCTCCGCCGGCTTCGACAGGCTCATCCGTGAGTAGCGGCAGCGCCGGCGCCACGCTCTGCTGCCCCAGCAAGCAGGAGCAGGGCCAGGGCTCGCGGGGCTGCAGGCAGCCTTCGTGCCTTCGGGCTGCCCTGGGTTTCATCTCGCGGCTCTGATGAGTTCTGGGTGGAAAGCGCGTAGGTTCTTCAGCAGGTAGCGAACAGGAAACGTCTTCAGGCTCTCCGGGCAGGTCACTGTCCAGCTAGTGTAGGTCCTTCCTTGGAAGGCGTYGGTAACGCGCCTTACTTGTCACAATCCTGTATTCTCGTATCCCTCGTGTAGGTTATCACAAGTCGGCGTTTGCACCGATCTTTGGAAATACATTTTTTTAAGGTTTTTGGCTTGCTGACATGGCTTGGTGTGACCGCCTGTTTTTCATGATAAATTCCCCTTGATCTGAAACTGTAAATCACCTCAAAACAGCCCTCTCTGATTTCTGGGGCTCACMTGGCTCACTTGCTGTATGACCTGGATTTGAGAAAACAGTGGCTACTGTAAATAGATTGTTTTGATGAATTCCTGGAGAATCAAGCTATCCAGAGCAAGTGAGTGTTTGCATCATTCGTTTACTTATCCTTCTGCTTTTTTCCTTTAGTGCTATGGAATGTCTATGGAGACTGTGATAATTATGCCACCCTGAAGGGACACAGTGGAGCAGTTATGGAGTTACACTATAACACAGATGGCAGGTAAATGTCACAAAACCGGTTTTCTGCCTCCCTGYTTCTGAACAAAGAATACAGATGGTTTGGGGAGAGTGGCAGCATCTTTCATGCACTTCAGTTCTGCTGTGTTATCATGTGGCTCACAGGAGACGCTTAATTTTAAGGGGGAGGTGTTTGCTGCTGGCCAGCTGGAGCCCTTCAGAGATCCTCCTGCTCATTGTCCCTGCTTGGTTAACCCCTGCCTCTTTAATGGTACTTAAGAAGAGCACTTGTACTTTGGCTTTCCCAGGAAAGGAGTGTGCCTGCTTGAGACCAAGCAAGAGATGTGGAGCTACTTGTAACTCACAAGTTCGCTTGATTTCAATCTTGAGGAACATGTGAAAGTCCGGGTTGGTCATGTGGGAGACACTGGTTGATTGGGGAGTGAAAGAAAACAAGTGAGAGAGTTCTTAATTTGGAAGGCTGTTCCACTGTCATGTCTTAATGGGATTTCTACAGAGAGTTCTTTCTCCTGTGTTCTCATCGCAGATACTGTTTGAGGGGGTTGAAAATGAATATGCACTGACTGAAAAATGGGTTTTGATGGGAATAGCTCCACTGTAATTGTTCCACTGTCAGACAGCCTGTGCTGAAGCACCAGAATTGTCTTTGCACCACCCATTGCATATTGGGCATGGTTCTTCTCAATGGCACATTCCTGCTTAAAATTTCAAGCTTTGATCCCAGTACTTGGGAGTAACAAAAGTAAAATGGGAGAAAAGTCTCTGAAATTGAGAACTTCATAGCTGTTCTTCTCCACAGCATGCTTTTCTCAGCATCCACAGATAAAACAGTGGCTGTGTGGGACAGTGAGACAGGAGAGAGAGTGAAGAGACTGAAGGGTCATACGTCATTCGTTAACTCCTGTTACCCAGCAAGGCGAGGACCTCAACTTGTTTGTACGGGCAGCGATGATGGGACAGTAAAGGTCTGTATATTAGATAAGGAGATAATCTAGAACGAAAATAAGATGAGATCTTTGAAAGAATTTTTGTTCTTCCTAGTTAAGTGTCTTAAAATTTCATTATCTGACAACTTCAATTCCAGAAATGCCATTTGATACTTCTTTTCCTTCTTTGGGTATGGGTTAAGTAGATTCAATTGGAATACCGTACCGGAGCAGCCTAAACAAACCACTGACTCGTAAAAGAAGGGCTGTCTTCTTTCTGCGTAACAGTGTGCTTGTTTGTGGCGAATTATAATCAATATAGATTTAATACAAAATAAATCAAGTTCTACTGAAGTTTGCTTTTTTCCTTGAAAAGCATAAACAAAACATAAAGACGACAAAAGTTACTGAAACCTTATACTCTTGCTCCTTCTTGCCCTATTCCTCATTTTCTTCAAATCAGAAAAGTCCTGTGTTCCTGGCCATAGCATATTTCTGCTATTATTTTTGTAGATAATTGAGATCTGAAAGAGCGAATTTCAGTAGAGCAGACTGAGATCCTGCGAAGAGTTTGCAACTTTCTCTAATTTTATTGCTAAATGTCTGTTTCTAACTGTTAAAATTGCCATGTCTTTTCAGCTGTGGGATATCAGGAAAAAAGCTGCGGTGCAAACATTTCAGAACACTTACCAGGTCTTGGCTGTGACTTTCAATGACACCAGTGATCAAATCATATCGGGAGGCATTGACAATGATATTAAGGTATGACGGTTGTTTCCTTGTGCCTCTGTTCTGACTTTATGCACCTTTTCTGTCCCATTGGATTTTGATTGTGTCAGTGCGTGAGATACAGCAATGGTCAAGGAAAAACGTGGAAGTCTGTTGGTCAACTTTGCAGTCACAGTAGCTGCATCGCCCCGCTGTGTCCAACCTCTCTGTTGGCACGGGCCTGGTAAACCATAAGGGAGTTGTTCCAAGGCTTTTTGCCGTGTGACTGGCTGACGTTCCTGGGCGTGCGTGCCAGCGGTTCTGTCACACAGTGGAGGTGCATGCACAACGGAGATGCCATCCTCTGAGAAGTGATGTGGTACGCTAGCTCTTCTGGCAGACTGTCTGTCCCAGAGGCAGGTAGGGCCATGTATGAAGTAGACTAAGAAAGGTCAGTGACGCGTTCACACTCTTTGGCCTCTGCTGCAGTCTGCTCTTATAATTTATTTTATCTCTTGCTGCTGTGGAAAGCCCTTGTTTAAGAGCAAGCTCAGTGTTTTGTTTGGTTCCCAGCTGAGATTCTCTGGATAGTTTTATAGCTCAGCGGGTCCTATTGTCTTTTTAGGCTCAGGCCCCAGGCTTGCCTAGACGTGGGGAATGTGTACTTGTCAGAGAGCCCTCACTAGGTGTTGCACTGAAATAGCATCTTTTCTGATTGCCCCTTGAAAGTCAGTAACTGGGAAAGAACAGCATGAAATTTGGGGGATTTGACTACTGCTTGCCTGTGCCATTGCATTGGGCAGTGGAATTTGGGAGCTGGGGGAGCTTTAGCCTTTAGAGTAAAGCAACTCTTGCTCGCATGGGGCTGCTGGCCTTTAAATCCTTGCTGCAGCTGTGGTTTGACATGCTAGGTAAGAATTCTTTCATAGGGTAAATGCAGTTTTTCCTGTCACACTTCTAAAACTCTAACCTTATAGGTTAGCATTTCAAATGCCCCCACCTGGAAATAGAAAGCTGATTCTATCAAATGACTGGTCAGTGCCTGCATGAAATAATTTGGAATCAGCAGTTCCAACGTTCTTCATTGTCCTTCAGTTAAGCCATAATTTTGTGTCTGCTGTCTAAAAGGTGTGGGACCTTCGCCAGAACAAGCTCACGTATACCATGAGAGGACACGCGGACTCCGTGACRGGCCTCAGTCTGAGTTCGGAAGGCTCTTACCTGCTCTCTAATGCAATGGACAACACAGGTACATCCTGCATAACGTAAAAGTGCAGCTGCACAGACAGCTTTCCAGCACTGCTTTCTTAGGCTAGCCATTGGGTAGCTTTGTGTGGCATTTTGGAAGGAACAGCTCAAATTATTCCACATAGAAGAACAAGAAGGTCAGATAAGATGAGAGAGGCTGAAGGGAGTTTGGCTCCAGAGATAAAGCTGGAATTTTTGTCATTATAATGGTGGCAGTTGTGTCCTTTGCAGAGAGGGAGAGCTGTATCAGGATGGCTTGTCACGTCTCCCAAAGGACAACGAGGACACATGCCACAGGACAAGTTATTTGTGCAGACAATTGAATGTAATCTTGGTTTGGCTTTTGTCAGGGTGGTTCAGCTGTTTCCCCTCAGCAGGGAATGACAGCACTTTTTCCGAAGTGCTTGTCTTCTGTGTATGGGTGCTCAGTGAAACTGATCTAATTAGAAATGTGATCATGAAGTGTGTTAGAATAAAGCAAACGCTCACATGAGGAGATGGTGGCTCATTTGTGTAATAGTTGTATTTTATTTTCCCCTTCCTGTTGGCGGGAACACTGTCCTGGTGTTACTATAAATTCTTGTATTTGACCTTTCACATCAAAGCTTTTTGCAAGGGGAATATGAGCTGCTGATTTCAGTTTGCTTCTGGGGAAACCTAGTCATGAAAAGAACAAAGAACGTGATCGAGTCTGATCATGGCAAAAGTAATGTTTCCAGAAACTGACCTTGCGCCCATGACTCGGTGATCTTCAGCTAATTACTGCTAGTTCTGCTCTGTTGCAGTTCGTATCTGGGATGTACGACCATTTGCCCCTAAAGAGAGATGTGTAAAGATATTCCAGGGGAACGTGCATAATTTTGAAAAGGTGAGTGAAAAGGAAAAAAACAAAAGAATTATTGTGTTTCTTTTTTTTTTTTTTTTTGCTA
>NW_028186579.1:0-13704 GCF_003343005.1 Rhea americana
ACGCTCGCTACAGGGTAAGCCTATCCCGTAACGTCGGGGCAGAAAAAGAGGCACAATTAATACAGCTTCTTTTTTTTAATAGAAGTCAAGCTGAGATGGGGGGAAGGAGCCTTTATAAAACATTTTCCGTTTATTTTTTTTTTTCTTTTCCCACTTTGCATGACTTCTTGTTAGGCTGATGGAAACAGACTTCTGTTAACTTTTGATTATTAAAAACCAAAGAGCAGCGTTGGAAAGAAACTGGGGTCTGAGAACACAGCAGGAAAATGGGAAACTTAATAAATACCCTGTTGTTATAACATCTGACATTTTAGCATTAACAAGCTCATGACTTTAGCCGTTGTATGATCCCAGCTACTCAGTGCAGATGAAGGGAAAGGCTGTTAGACCTTTCAAGTAAAAGCTTTCTGCCCGGCAGGATGCTTTAACCTGTTGTATCCTGAAGCTATTTAGCTAAAGCAGGCTGAAAGTGATATTGAGACAAAAACTCCTGCGCAGGTCAATTAGGAGGGATACAGAAGCTGTCAGGCTCAACATTTTCCTCATTTTGTTCTCTTTGATGTCCAGAAGAGCCAGAAAACTTCCCCCCCCCTTTTTTTTTGGCCAGACTTTGGCTGTCTTAATGGCTCTCTGGAGAGAAAAGTTAAGAGATTTTGTCTCAAAATAAATAAAACTGTTGGAGCAAAACTGCAGGGTCCCATTGTCTGGAGGGGACATGTATCCCAGCTGCAGACATGTATCAATAGCAAACATAGAGGAGTATTTTTATTCATTTTAAAACTAGACTCAGTAAGGACCACAACAACTGCACAAATCCCGCACAGGGTGTCTCACCACCTGTTTCTGTGATTTCTTTAGCCTGCTGACTCACACTTTTCTTTTCTGGAAACGGAGGAAAATGTTGGCCACGCTGAAAATGCTTCCGGTTTGGTTTTCATCTCGGACGAAGTTCATCCAAGATGAGATAACATTTCTGAGTTTTTATTTTTTGTTTCCGTGTGTCAGGCGGTGAGACGAGAGCCCTCCGCAAAGCGCCTGCAGGCAACGCGGCAAAGGTGCAGCACACCTAAAGAGCCCGCTGGCACACGGCCCCTTGGGCTGGAAGGAGAAGGAGGACTCGGAGAAAGGGGTTACCCTGGGCCTTGGGAGAAGCGCCACAGCGCACGGGGTGCCGGCGAGACCGGTGGGAAACCCTGGCCGCAGCGGGACCCATCCACACCTAATCCCAGGCTGCCCCATCATCTTCTCCCGGGACGAGGAAGGACCACGTCAGTCCCACAGAGGCTGGACGCGGGCCATGATGTAAGTCAGCAGAGGCTCCCATGGACCAGCTGCCTCGCAGGATGTGAGAACAGCCCCCGAGGTAACGTGCTGCTCAGGCGCGTCGAAAACCCCAGCAGGCTCCCAGTTTACTCCCTGAAGCGCCTCCAAGCTTTTGCACCTCTAGCCCTGTGCTCCTTGGGAGTCAAAGTCTCAAGCAACTTTTAGCAGGATTTAGGCTCCTCAGTGTTTCCACATACGCTTTGCTTTACGTAGGATTGAGCTTGTCCTGGAAACATTACAGTTCTGTTTGGAAAAAAAAACCCAAACACCTGATAACCAAGCAAGGCAAGGTTTATGGAAGAGCTCCTATCTTCTGTGAGATCAGCTGGCGTGGCTGGAAAGAACAGACGTGATTTGGGGCACTGGGGCATACAAAGCCCTGTCTCAGGTCATTTATAAGCAACCAGTGTACTCTGTGCTTTCAACTTCTTTTTCTATTAACGAGATTAAAGCAGGAGCAGTAGAGAGATTCTACATCCTCCCCCCAGATTTTTAAAATACCAGTACAAACATTTCTTTAGTTCACGGTGGTTGCACTGAAGTGGTAGACGCTGGGGGGACTTTTTGTTGTAAAATGCTTTGGCTTTTTGAAACATTAAAAAAGAAATAAAAAGGGAGTTCAAAGCCACTTTTCATTCTGAAACTCTTTTTCCATCAGCGAAATTATATTTTCAAGCTTTCTCAGCATTTTGATTACAGCAACACATTTTGACCTCAAGAGCTTTTTCTAAAGGTTTTTTGGAACTGCTGGCACACCAGAAAATCAGTGATTTTCACTGCGCTAATTAGACCCCACCAAAGAATGAGAGAAACGAATTCCAACAATGTGCTTCAGTGGTAGCGCTCAAATCTTGCAATTAAACCATGCTGTAGGATTACGCATATTAGCACATGAATTACTCTTTAAATGATATATGTTGAACCAAACAATTATCTAAAGCTTCTGGAAGGGATAATCAGTGAGGCTAGGCTGGCAAAATACAAAGCTATTTCTTCTGCAAAATAGAAATGAAACTACAGCTTGCTGAAAACACAGTAAGATGTTCCCTGCAACTAAATAACTAAGTTGATCAATGTTTCTTCTTCTTGAAATACAGATGGCACGTTACGCTTTCCCCTCTCCTTAAAAACCTGACAAAAATTAGAATAAACAAACACTGGGTGGCCTCTTGGTGGGGAAACAGCCAAGTGCAGGCACTTGGGAGCTGGGGTGGGACGGGAGGGGACAGGACAAGATGAAAAGGGATGGGACAGGATGAGATGGGACAGGGCAAGATGAAATGGGATGGGATGGGATGGGACAGGACAAGATGAAAAGGGATGGGATGGGACAGAATGGGACAAGATGAGACAGGATGGGATGGGACGGGACGGGACAGGACAAGATGAAACAGAATGTGATGTGATGGGATGGGACAGGACGAGACAGGATGGGACGGGACGGGATGGGACAAGACGAAACGGGATGGGATGGGATAGGACGGGACAGCACTTYGGGCAATCCCATCCCGCTTTGGTACCCCACCTTTCCCCGCCAACAGCCAGTTTGTTTCCACAGGCTGGTACCGATCCCTGCAGAGCCGCGGAGATGCCCCCAGCCACCAGCAGCGGCGCGGTGGGAGCTGGCGCCGCAGGGATGAGCAGCCGCCCCGGGGAGCCGGAGGAGCCTTTAGCTGCTCCTTCCCCAGCAGCGAGCAGCTGCGGGGTGCCGGGGGCAGACGTGGCTCCCGGGCCCGAGCGATAGCCACCCGCAAAAGCCCTCGGGACGCGCCGCCTCCGCACTAATCGCTGCGAGGCAGCCCCACCACGGCCGCTATCTTCCCAGCGTTTCGCATACCCTGGCGCGTGCAGATAAGCAGCTTTTCTCCAGCCGTACTCCACCCGGCCAAGGGGAGTCGGACGTCCCCGACCGCGGGGGCGGCCGTTTCCTCGGCAGCGATCGCGTCCAGCTGCCGGGTTTTTCCCTTAAATTCTAGCGGTATTCCTTAAGGAAAGACATGGATACAGCTAAGAAGGGACAAAAGCCCAGGTTAGACACCGAGGAAAACCATAAAACGAATCCAGGAGAAATTCTGGAGGGGCACGCTGCAAATCTGAAAGTGCTTCGAGGAGCGACTGGCCCCCCCGGCGCGCTCGCCCGCCCGCCCCGCATTGCTGGCGGCCCCGCGCCTTTCGCGCTCCCTTTCGGGGAGGCCGCCGCTGCAGGATGCTGGGGCGATGGCCTCAGCGCAGGCGCCGGTAAGACGCGGGAACGTCGCACGCAGTCGCTTCCGCCTTGAGACCCTGGCGCACCTGGGAGAGCAAAACTTGCTGGTTTCTCTGCAAAGACGAGGGACATCATGATTTGTCACTAACGAACCGCCCTGCTCCTGACTTTTCTTTGCCCGTTTCCAGTGCACCTGCAGCATCGTTTGCTCCAGAAAAGCAGCCAGCGAGAGGCCAGCTCAGACCTTCCCGGGAGCTTCGAGGTGCAACTTTGTTGAAGGGCAAAAAGTACCGTTCAGCTGCAGTTGAAGCCTTTCCTTGCTGAGTGCAGCCAGCGCCTTCGCTAACTTTGTCGTAGCTCTGAAGTTTCCCCTGGAACTGGGTTTGTCACTGCGTGCCAGGAACTGCCGGGTCGCAAAATGATGGTGTCTTTCTGAAGTCTTTGCCTTAACAAGGAAAGAAAATATTCTGATTGGATTCCCCATGCTGCACGGCCTTGGGATGATATTTGAATGGTGGATCCTTTTACCCGTGGCCATTTGCATCACTTTTCAGGGTTCAGAATGCAAGTCCTAGTTTCACCATTAATACTAAGATGCTTTTTGGAAAAAAAAAAAAACAGAGAGAAAGACCCGAGGAAGAAAAATATATTCTTAGGAAAAGTGTATGAAAACAAACATGTGAGCAATAGGATTAAAAAACACAGCTTCTGTGTGGGATAGGTTTCTGCAGCTGAAATGCCAAACTCGGTGTCAGCCTGAAACACTGCCAATCATCTGTTAACGGAGGATCTTTTATTTCCAGAGCTGGCTCGATTTTTTTAAAAAAACCCTTCTGCCTTGTGTGGCCGGGAGGGGACTGGCAGCAGCAGGAGCACCGGAGGAAGCAGCGTTGCAGGAGAGGCATGACTGTCCCGTAAGCAATGTTGTAGCTGTGCGAGAAGTACAGGGCAGAAGGAGCAAGAGCAATGGGTCCTGCTGCAAACAGCGGACCACACTAGCAGACCAGTAACGTGAGTGCTGGCATCAGAATAAAAGGTTTCCCWGMTGAAAATGGGAATTGTCAGAGAGGATGGAGTTCAACTGGCCAGTGGGATCGATGATGCAGGAGCTCTTGAGAAACCTGTGCTGTGGATGTCCTACCAGGCTTGAGTCAGGGCCTTTTGCCACTCAGTTATGTGTCAAGGCAAGGTGATTTTGGCCCTAATGAGTGTTTTGTTCCAGTGACCCCATTTTTATTGAATGTCTTAGCTTGGATCTTTTGCTATTGCAAATGTGGGCACTGGGGAACAACGCTGCAGTGTTAAGAAGGTGCCGGTTAGAAAACCACTGAGCTAATTTCACGCAGCTTTCTGAGCTCTGTGCCTAGGCTTCTCCAGCCTTTAAAAACAAATTACAAATATCTCCCCAGGATACTGGCCCTTCAGAGGGCTATGTGCCCTGCCGTAGCCAGTGCCTGTAGTGCAGGGTTTGGTGTCACTTCAGGAGATCTTGCACTTACCTCTCTAAGCGCAGGGGCTGGTGTGAAGAGGTGGCTGGGCAGGCTTAAACCATGCTGTGGGGACACCCAGAAAGCCTTGGCTCAGGTGTATGGGACATCTCTCAGATCCCTGCTGCAGGCTACAGGCCACAAAGCAGTGGAGGCAAAGTGGTGGCCTGCTAGGACAGGATGTCTGGGCCATGGAGAAGAGGAGCCTAGGTGCACTTCTCTCCCTGGAGGTTTTCGTTATTGTCCCCTTGAGTGCCTGAGTCCCTTCATGTCACTGCACTAGACGGTGCATTGCTAATGCTCTTCCTCTCACCACCTCCCCCAGCAGCTGTTCCTTTCCTGTAACTGTTCTTGCCTTTGTAAGCTTTTTTTTTTTTTTTAATTCCTATTTAGTTATACTTCCCTCTGGCCTTGCACGCCCATCATTGCCTCTTGTCCCGTTCTTTCTGCTTTGCCTTGTTTAGAGCCTCTCTGCATGGACACAYGGGCAAAGCTTCCCTCTTCTCTCATCCCCATTCCTTGCCACACCATAATTTTCCCTTGGGGGTCCTTAGTCTGGTTCCTGACCCAATTTACTGTTGGACAATAGCACAGCTGGGTGGAAAACCCACACTCCAAGAGCACCTGCATATAGCTCAGTGTCAGACTGGCATGAATTCACCAGGTTTCAGTGCTTTCATTACAAATTTGATGATAGATGAGTGAATACACTACATTTAAGTCTCCTGGGTGCTGTGGGTTGGAAGAAGCTGTARCCCCTTCCTTAGGAGGAAAGCCAAGCGCCAGCTGAAACACCCGYGCTGCGATGAACAGCAGAGCATTGCTCCGGGAAGCGTCTTGTCTGTTCGGCGGGTGTTGGCCTTCGAAGGCACCTCAAATGCTCTGCCAGGGTAATTAGCAGCGATCTGAATCAGACATTGCTGAGTACAAGTCTGTCTACAATGGTGACAYGTTTCTTAATGTAGCTGCAATCAACAGCAATTCTGGGCTGGATACACTCCCTAAAACCGCGGTGATGGCGTTCCTCAGGCTGGTTATCACCCTGTGTGCAAGGTGTGCGCCCTGTCAGCCGGTTGGTCCTGTGGTTCCCGGCTGGGGTGAGGCGCAGGTGTGCGCCGGGAACACCGGTCTCCCTGGTCAAGCAAGCCCCAGAGCTACGATTTGCCCCATGTTTGTCTGCTTGACAGACAAGGCAAGGCAATGATTGGCAAGGCAAATCGTTGATCTGCCAGGAGGGCTAGCTGCCTGCTCCTGGCTGATCTCTCCCTGGAGCCTCTGTTTCTAGAAACACATACTTAGCAAAGGTCCTAGCACAGTCACCATTTTACTTGGGGAATCCCTGGCTTTGTTGGACAAGGAATAAAAGGCAAAGTATGGGGTTCGGCCAGAGAACTACAAGCCATTGAGTTGTCTTTGCCTGCCRAGTTTGTCAGCATAGCTGCTGTGTTTGGTGAACATGCTCTTGACTCACAGAGCTGAAGGGACATGTGTTTAGTTAAGCTGTGACAATCAGACACTGTCTAGACCAAAGCAAAATGCATGTTTTGTTAACGCTATTTTTATTTGTTCTGAAGGAAACAAAATGAGTCGTTTATTGGGTGCAACACAGGTGTTTTAGGCCCATGAAAGGCCAGTGACTAGTTAAACAACTCCTAGTTAAACCCTTAAGTCCTCCATAGTAAAGTTGGAAAATAGAGGATTTAGTATTACTGCTTCACCGAAGAACATCATTAATCGCACACAACATCATTAACTCTGCATTTTCTCTGTCTACACTGTGTACTGCCAGCCCATCAGGTGGTGGTGTAGGTGTGGCAACAGTAGGTCAAGTCTAGACACCACCTCTTGCTCTGAGCAGTTAAGWTGAGGTCATGTCTCTGTTCATTTTGCTTAATTAATTTATTTTTTTATTCTGTGTTTTCACAAAAGGCTTGTTATATGGAATTAAAGGGAAAAAAATAACTACTGGAGCTTCTCAGCTCCTTCCTTGCTATTCACAGGAGCTCTTTCAGAAGCAAGAAAGTGGCCAAAATGTGGGCAGGTGTCTTTCACCCCTTTGCAGTGCCAGCCGGCGTCCATCCATGAGCTGTGTGTGGCACAGACATGTGGGCTGTCAGACCAAGGTGCTGGGCATCATCTRCAGATACTGTGTTTGAGGCACAAACTTAGTTGTGCTTATCCCAAGGCCTCCTGAGGCCTGTGGGAGCAAGTAGGTGGAGAATGCTACAGGACTGGGTTAGTCTTTTCTGCACAGGAGCTTTCTTGAATGTAAAGGGCTAGATCCACAAATGCCCCAAAATGAGAACCCCAGATGCTCCTTCACCTGCCCTCCTCCCCAGGTGAGGGTCTTAATCCCTGACTAGGGTGGCACTGTGGGACATTTCAAGGCAGAGGAGCATGTTGCACCAGGCACCTGCTGCCAGGGCTCAGCAAAGTCAGGCTGTCCTGTGAAACCTTTCAGAAAGCAGAGTCTGCCCCYCAGCACTTTGCTGTACTGCTGACCTTAATGATAACAAGGCTTATGGAAAGCATGTTACACTGCTTTTTGTATCGGTATGACCATGCAGGAGGAACTGTCCCAGATCAGCTTTATTCCTGAAGGCTAGACAAATGTCACTAGTGCTTTCAGGCATAATTTAGGGATGGCCTGGAGCCATCTGTACAGCTGCAAGTGGCCCAGTGGTACCCAGCTGGGGGGGCAAAGGGCAGCAGAGGTGGCAGGGAGGGTACGGCCAGCCCCACYGGTGCTCAGGAAGAGCGACGGATGCGGCACCGGCCTTTGGCTCTCCCCCTAACCAAGGAGAGAAGACCAGCAAAACGAAATGGCAGTGGAGCGAGTCAGAGCCTTGACTGGGAAGTGAAAAACGGCAGCATGGGAAGGGAAAGCATATAAAGTGAAAAGGCTTAGGAATAAGGGAGAGAAAAATGTGGAAAGAGGAGATGAGCTGAAATTGGAGGGAGATTTTTAGTATGAGGCAAATGGGAAAGACAAAAGTACTCCAGAAGGGAGCTCAGGGAAGCATGAGGTGGGGAAAGACAGGGAGACAGAAAGAGGCCCAGACTGGAGATACCTGTTTGTGCTATTTTGCCCAGGACTGCTCATGCAACCCTCAGAGTCTTTGTGCTTCATTTTCTAACCAGCTCCCAAAATCGCAGAGCGATCTCTCTTGTTTTACACAGACCAGGTCCAACTCTCCCGTCTTTAGGTGCTCTCTGTAGAAAGCCGTACTCTGTCCACTTCCCCAGAAAACTCAGTTCTGTCTTGTCTGCCCGTGAAGTTCATCTGCACCTGGGATCTCAGAACAAAACAACCAGCAGCTCCGACCAGGCAGGAGTTTCTTCGCTCTGGGGTACCTGGTCCCTCAGATCAAACACGGGCACCTAAAGACAGTGGTGTGATTGAAATCAGCCTCTGACGTAGTCTKACTTTCTAAAGGACTGTAGCTTTCAAGCTGCTTTTTGTAAGTGGATGAACACGCAAGTTGTGCCCTGTAGGGTTTCCCAAGCCTTGGACAGAGTGAATCATTTGCTATAAAGTGGAATAAAACAGTCCTATCCATGGTAGTGTTTTGGGTTGGGAGTTTCTTTTTTATTTAAAGCATTGAGGGCTGGCATAAAGATGCAAAATTGTATGCATGTTTGTGGTGTTTATATATCTAAAGCAAATGGCAGTATCAGAAAGAAGAAATAGATGCCCCCAYCTTCCAAAAGAGAGCTGCCCATTCRTTGGAGACCCRGACARTATCTTTTGTAGTAGTACTAGTTTACAGAGAAGGTATGCAATTTGCATTATATTGATATTTCCTCTTCTCTATTGCTTATTTTCAGCAGGGGCTATGACTGCCTGCAGTGCTGATGATAGATTGGATTTAATTACACAGCTCCACGTCTTGGTGTTTTAGTAGTTTTGGCAGTTCTGACTCCTAGCCACGGTGGGACCCAGCTATGGATGGATGCACGTCTGGTCCAAGGAGAAGCAGGGACATGCAAGGACCCTCAYGAGAGACTCTCCCCTGCTGTCTGGGGAAGGGCTCAGCCGTGCCCTCCCTGGGAGCCACGGCCAGGAAGCACAGTGCTGGGTGCCCCCCGCTCCTGCAGCCCTGCCAAAGCCTATGGATTTCGTGCTGCTGAGCAAGAGCCTGCGGTGAGACCTCACCCAGGTTTTACACCAAATTACTCAGATTACTGTTAAAAAAGATGCTTCTGTCTGCTATGTCAGGCATTGGTCCTCAGGCCCAACTCTTACAAGTGACATGTTACCTGCTAGGTGCCTCCCGTGTTGCTCATGACCACAGAATTAATGAAAAACCATAATTGGGAAGCTGGCCTGCAGGGTGTTTCTTGCTTACTGTTATTGCCTAGGACTGGTGATTGCTTCTGCAGGCCATCTACTATATAATTACAGCCCATCCTTAGCAGGCCTGGCAGTCCATATGGCCCTGCAGAGTGGCATAGATGCCTCTTGCCTTTACAAACATTGCCCGGGAGGATAATTGTGTGCCCAGGAGGAGAACAGAATAGAAACCTGATCTGAAGGATAACAAGAACCTGCTCCGTACCACTGCTGGATTAACTGCTGCAGCCTGGTGTTGTCTGAAGAAAGAGCAGTCAAGATACAATCGGCAACTCCTGTTATTAAACCCCAGAATTCATCAAGGCTTGAAGACAAAGAACAAGTTAATTATTTATGACATGCATAAAGGGGAAGGCAGGAACATGCAAAGGGCTATCATCATTTTTCAGCACAGAAAAGCTGCTTTTAACCACTTGTTCTTCTTTTAAGTCTAATTTTGAAATTTGCCAACAAGCTCTTCCCTTCTGGCATTGGTCAGGCCAGGGGTAAACTCAGATTTCTGCTCTGCTTGCTTAATTGGTACCTTCAGACCTGGGGTTTATTTTGCCTGCGTGCTTCAGCTTGTCTCAGGCCTTAATTGCGAGGTCTCTGGGGAAGGGCTTGTTATGTATAAYGGGCTAACAGTTTTCAAATGACATGTCTTTCCCCCTTTGGAAGAAGCTGATTCACCAACGTAGAAACAGTTTGCACAATGGTCTCCACCTGGCTTAAATTTCCAGTTAAAATAGTGGTTTWGATATGTCCAGAACGTTTCCTCCCGTTCTGTGTCACAGTATGGTGCTCTGGACCTAGCTGGCAAGCCGGGGGCCAGCAGCAGCCCGACAGGGCCGTGCTTCCCCGGCGGCCACGGGAAATCTCACTGCCACCGGCCACGGCAGTGCAGGTCGAGCACGCCAACAGCTGTGATTGCCCCGAGAGCAATAGTCTGGTTTTCCACTTTGGGCAGCAGTTTCTCTCTTTCCTTCACCTGCAAAGGGGAGCAGCAGGGACTCGGGGGARCGAGTCCCAGCAACAGAGATGCTGCCAGGGAGCCCCAGCGCCTGGGCGCAGGCGTTGTGGCCGCTATGGGAGCACGGCTTCCTGTTGTGGCCGATGCAACGTGGAGCACCTCCACCTCCAGGGCAAGGCTGGGAGCTCATGTGAGCAGGGCTGAGCTTCAGGCCTGTCTCCCCTGCTTCTCAGATGTCCACCTGAACCATGGGCTTCTCCTCCGTACCCGCGACGGGGCCCCTCAGGTGTCTTTCCATAATGTGAGAAGTGTCCAAGGCCAATGAAACACCGGTCTGCACCTTTTTCTTTGCTCAGTGTTAGCTCTCTCTTGGCCTTTGAGTGTTTTCCAGCAAGCCTGAAGCACCTCCATCTCCGGTGGTGTGGCTGACTGGGGATCCCTTTCTCCATCCGGTGCTCTTCACTGTCCCCCCTTTCCTTCCCCATTCCCCAGCAGCACTTTCATTGCAGCATAACAAGAAGTTTTTAATGAGCACATTGTTGTTCAGATTCACGGAGCAGGCTATGTGCACTTTCTGAAAAAATACATTTGGTAGAGCTTATTTTCTGGAATGGGTTAAGTGGGGAAAAGAAACTGAGCATGTCCCCATCATAGTTTGCTTTCAGTACAAGGCTGCCAGAAGGGCTTGATCCAAGTCCAGCCCGGCCTCAGCGTCTGAGAGCATTTCACAGGGGGTCAGAGCTTACCCTGGCCACAGAGGCTGACCTGGGTCCCAGGACAACCAGCACTTGGGGAGCTGTCACTACCGCTCCTGACTTCGCCTTCCAGCATGGCAAACTCTGAGCGCCCGGGAAGTCACCACTGCTTTTCTCCTTGTGAAGCTTGTTCTGTTTTTTTTAAGCAGCATGTTATGAAAAGTAGGACTGAATCTGATTCCAGACATTGAAGCTGGTGTGCCTAGACATGCTGTTAATTCATTTTTAATCATTAAAGACTCCTAGTTTGCATAAAGAAGGAGCCAGCTCATTTCCACCAATCTGTATACTTTGTAAAAAGCTAAGGGGGAAAAAGTTGATTTTCAGCATGATAAAAGATACACAAGCATGGGACTAGGCCATGAACAAGGTCTTCCCCTCCTAGGTGGGTTAGAGCAGAGGTTACTGAGAACTGAATATTGTTCATATATGATGGCTTTTTGCTCTTGTTCCTAGTGTGCATGATGGGCACATCGGTTGGGAGTCCAAGCAAAAAGAACCAACAGCAAAGGAGCAGCAGAAACCGTGTTTCCCTCATCCTTGGTGGGATYCTTTGTAACATGTTGCTATGCTCATCTGAGGCCTGAAGAGGTAGCTAAAGCCTCCTGCATACCATGTGAGAGCTTACTACAATAAAATTGAAATAAGTCTGTATCTTTAAGGGATACAAAAGCCAAAAAGATGTCACCTGTTATTTCAGGAAGTCATGGGTTGTGCAGCTAAACTTATAWGAACTTTCTTTTCTGCAGCAGGGGATTTTGGTAGGAAACTATTATTCAGAATTTGGTGACTTATCAGTAGTTTGCTTCAAAAGGATCTATTCTGCCATTAATTATGGTCCTTAGATCCAGGACTTTTATTTCATTTAGGTGAACAAGTGTTGTGAAATGCCTTTGCAAATCAAATCTAATCAAGTCAGCGTTCTCCAGCTGGAGCCTGGAAACATGCCCAGAGTGCATGGCTGGGGAGGACCGTGCAAGAAGCAAGGAGGAGTGATGACAACCTGCCAGGGAAGAGTTGAAAAAGGTGGAGCAGCTGAACTGGCCCTAGCAGACAAGGATATTTCTGCGCTTTTCTTCTCTAAAATGCCCCAACTCCAGAATGCACAGGGTGCATGAGTTTACTCTGGCAAGCCTGARGCAGTTTCAATTTATGCAACTGCTGTTTGCTCAGCAGATCAGAGGCCCAGCTCTCTCTGATCTTGGAGATGTTTGGAGAACAGGCTCTTCTGTAGCTGTCTCCAGCATTCAAACAGGCGTCTGCACAGTGCCAGGTGTGGATGTGTTCTGCATTTTCCAACCCATGTTTTTGAGTGGGTTTGAAAATGAGTATCCAAGGTCCCTGTAGAGACTTAATAGGAAGAAATGATTAGTATGCAAAGGACAGAGTGAGCAGAAGGAAGGGACGTATTTCTGAGATTTAGCTCTGGAAGTGTGACGGTGACTCACCTCCAGGGTGGGATGACTCACATTAAGGGGGCTTGAGCGCAGCCCTGCCAGCCTCTGAGCTCCGAGAGGGACYGCTGATGTGGTGGAGTTGCATGCTGAGGAAGGACTGTCCGCCCCTTGTGTGGGCCACGGTCTCAGCACCCCCCAGGCCTTCACACAGCGATCTGCCTATGGGACATGAGTGAGCAGTGACATTTTCGGTCCTCTCTCCACAGCAGAAGACCCACCTTTCAACCAMAGCTCCAGAATCACTTTGGGGAAGACCTGGGATCCTGATGTCGGCAGTTGTGTGTCTCCGGTGCAATTCCACGGCAGTGTCCCACACGGGCAGTGTYTGCGAGCGCTGTGCTGCTCCTGGTGTCCCCCCGGCAGCTCTCGTGCCTCTCTCCTGCGAGGCGTGCGGGGAGCACGCAGGGAGCCGCCGTTGCAAAACRGCGGTTCGAGACGCGGTGATGTATATTCTGTGCAGACCTACGCAGCAGGGGTGACCGGCTTGACTCGACATATGCTAATCTGAGAGACGGAGAGGAGGCACCTTGTCCTCCCTTGTAGCTGTAACGGGTGTCTGGAGGGACAGCGCGGCCAGGGATCACTCGCGTCTCGCCATCAGGCACCACGTGCTTATTAATGAGGAAATTAGGAGGAGGCAACACAGCGCGTCAGCTCTCCTGGGCGCCGTCAGGCTGCGAGCCTCCAAGAAACGCCGCAGCTCACAAAGTTAAACGAAAAGGCTGCTCCAGCTCCCCYCCTCCCTCACCAGATGAGCGAACGGGGTTACTCCTGGAGAGCCTAATACTGAGCTCCGGGGGAGCGGTGGGCCCCGCCACGGGCTGAAGTGCTGGGTGGTGCAGGGGTCTCAGCTCTCCCGCGGAAGGCAGGGGGAGCTGGAGCCCCACAGTGCCTGCGGGATGCTCTCGCTCTTCCGTATTTAACACCCAGAGAGCCTAATGCAACCTAGGGCAGCCGCTCATCCGGCCCGGAGCGCACTCCTGCCGAGCGGAGGAGACGGGGCGAGGGGCTCCGGGGGTGCTCCCGCCSGCCCGGCTCGGGGAGGGGGCTGCACAGCGGTGCGGGGCGGTGCAGCGCGGTGCGGGCGGGTGCTGGCGCCCGCCGCGCGGTGTCACTGCCGGCCCGGGGGACCCTCCTGCAAAGGCGTTTTTTATTTTTCTTTTCATTTTTTTT
>NW_028186579.1:13769-37179 GCF_003343005.1 Rhea americana
TTTTTTTTGAGCTTTTCCTGGCCAGAGCACCAAGGTGTATTTCCAATATCCAAACACACTGCAAGCACCTGCTGACCTTTCCCATACAGCCCCCACCGGGGGGAAAAGCTACCAAAAACCATGACCGAAGCCAGGACAGCTCCCTCCCTCCCTCTGGGGACTGGAGAGCAGCGTGAGCTTTTGCAGATGCTGCTCGTGGTGAAAGGGCCCAAGCAGCTCTACTTGCTGCGCAGCCCTAGGAGAGCGGCCAGAGGTGACTAATCCAAGCTTGAGGCAAAGCTAGGCTCAGTGGAAATGATTACTGCTTGATTTATTAGCATTATTATTGATTTTCACTTCTGTCTTATTGCAGCCTTTAGAGCAGCTTCTGGCTGGCCATTTTCCAGCCTCTACAAACACACAGGCAGCTGCTACCACCCTTCCGCTGTCCGTGGGCCCTGCTGCGCCTTGCAAATGCTGGTGGCACTGGAAAACCCAGCTCTAACGTTTCCCTTGGCTAAGGCACATCTGGCAGGCCTCAGGTTGCCTGCTGATAGTTATTTACACCGGACGTGGTAAAAAAATCACAGCTCTCTGGCTGCAGATGGGGCTATTTACACTACCAGAAAGCAATCCCAGAGCAGTCAGTGCTATTTTGGTAACTCTCTTTTGGGCCCCCTGCACATGCTGGGGCCTTTTCCCTGGGCTTGGGGAGGCTGAATTCTGCAGCCCCCAGGAGGGACACGTTTTCCCCTGCGTTTTACTTTCTGTCAGTATTAGTAGTTCAAGCACAGTCTTTTGCAGCCTGAAGATTTCATCTGCTTCCTTATGATGCCTGAGATATCCCACAGAAATCTAGTCCTCAGCTTAAGTGGCGAGAGCTGGACTAGCTGAGCCACAGCTTCTTCCCTTCCTTAAGGTTCCTGTGGCTTTACTTCACCCACTGGCCCTTTGCCTTTCAGGAAGGTTACTCAGTTTAAAGGACTACCCTCCCGGTACAGCTGGCTCGCGAGCCCCAGGAACACGATGTGCTATCATGGTTTCTGCACAAGGTCTTGGAATTTCTTGTTCTGCCTTTTCCCACCGCTGGAATTACGGAGTTCAGTAAGAGTCTTGCTTTTGTTTCTTTTTTAAAGAAAGAAAACTTCTAGCACTCATCTTTCTAGAAAGAAGCTTCACAACATAAAAATTGAACCCACCCAAGAGGCTTGAAATCAAAGAAGAATTAAAATAGCCCACATCTGATTTTATTTACTTTAAATCTGACACTTTTTAAAGCTCATTTTATGTGCAGGGGTGGGGAATGAGTGGATTTTGATTAGCTCTTTGGTTTTGGAGTTGGAAATAGCTGTGTCAGTGCAGGTGGAAGCATTTGCTTCCACTACACGTCAGGTGAGGAACTGGCCCATGTATAAAACTACAACAGTAAATGATCAGTGCTGAGGTTTGGCAGGGTCATGCTTACCTGAAATAGTTTTAAAGGTACCTGGGCCCCCAAAGCAGGGTATGCTACCAAGCCCATCTCGCACAAAGCTCTCTGCTCACAGGTGGGTACTAACAAGCACCACTCGCTTCAGTTCTTGCTGCCGCCTTTCCTCACTCCCTCCTCTTCACCAGCTGTCAGTTTGCTAGATGATTTCTGAATGTGGCAGGTGGATGCGGTTTCCTTCTGGGAGCGTTGCAGCAGCTCTCGGAGGCAGCCTGGAGCCCAGCAGGGCTCCTGAAGCCCTAACCTGCCTGTTACGGAGATGCTACGTGGCTGGCCCTGTTCCCACAGGTAAGTTAGTCATGGGAGTATGCTCTCCTCAGTTAAATGGCTACAGATGTCTCCTTAGAGAAACGCAAGGGAAAACTAACTCTCAAGAATAACCCAGGGCTCATTTTCAAGGAGATGTTTCAGCAGAGATCCCACTTTGATCCCCCCTTCCATGAAGTGCAAAAGGAGGCCCTGGTGGGTGAAGGCCTGCAGTGTGTGGCAGTGGCTCAGAGGGGGCTCTGGATCTGCTCCCTGATCATGGTTTATCTGTGCTGGAGGCCATTCCCAGGCACTGAGCACCCAGCTCTGAGGGGATAGCTGAGCTGGGTGGCAGGTCCTGCCAGAAGGGAAGAGGCTTTCTGGGGAGAAACGACCTGCGGGAGCCCTGCCAGAGCCAGGCTCCTCATGTCCAGGGGGTTCAGGAGCTGCACAGCAGGCAAAGGCATGCTCCCTTTTTCCCAAGCAAACTCCCATGAGKGTCTCTGGAGAGCGTCTTAACATGTATCTTCACCCCAGCTGGTCCCTCGGCCCTCCTACAGCTTGCTCCTGCCTTCGCCACCCTGCTCCCCTGCCTGCTGAGGGTTAGCAGGCTATGCTGCAGGATGGAGGGAGGTGGTGAGCGGCACGTGAACGCTAGATCTCTGCAGCGTCAAGGGCGTAACACTGCATCTGGACAAAACATAAGCTGCACAGTCAGTTTAGCTGCAATATGCCTTATGCATATGGCCTTGCTCACATAAGGTATTTTAGCGATGAACAAATTTCTGCACTCCCACAAAAAAGTTAATGGATGCTGTATACAACAAATATTGTATAACAAGCTTTTTAAAGGCTGGAGAAAGCTTGGGCTGCTATGAAAAAAGGTGTGGATACAATGTGGATTGATTTGAGTTCATCTACGTGATTTTTTGTGTATAGAACTACTTAGAATCAGTTTTATAATTGGCCAAGTAACCATAAATTGTAGAAAAGAAGTTCAGATAGATAGAAGGAGAGGAAAGTCCCATGAGGAGAGTCAAGCACTGGAGCAGGTTGCCCAGAGAGGCAGTCACCACCCTCCGTCCTTGGAGGTTTTCAAGACTGTGCTGGATAAAGCCCTGATTATCCTGATCTGGTCTCATCACTGACCCTGCTCTGAGGTGGAGGCCAGGCTAGAGACCTCCTGAGGTCCCTTCCAGCCCAAGTTATCCTCTGATCCTGTGTCATCGTTCCTGGAAGGACTGGGCTTTGCCGTGCAGCTGTGGCTGAACCCACACCCACCCATGCGGGGCGGGGGCTTGTCCCTTCCCTCCCTGAGCAGCTGGTATTTTGCTGCTGGGTGATGTCAGCCCCTTTGCTTACCTAAGAGAGCCATCACTGACAAGCAAGCAACTCACGTAATGCTGCTGCTAGTGCAAATTAAGGGAGAGCCGGTTAAGCAGGCCCGGGGCACCGAGGGCACGCTCCATGCGGCAGGCCACAGATGAAATTGCTGCAGGAGACTAGCTAGCTGGATTACAGGAGATCAGGGGATCAAGGAATATTGTGTTTCTCTCTTACTTCCCATGCTCTGCATGGCTGAGCAGCAATGGAGGGATGGGGGGGGGGAGTCAATCCATCACTGTAAAGTGAAGTAGAGGTGTGCACCCTAGCAATGCCCCTTACCCCAAAAGAACAGTTTTTGGAGACCAAATGCATACAAAAAAAAAAAAAAAAAAAAAAAAAAAAAAGAAAAGAAAAGAAAAAAGAAAAAAAAAAGAAATTCGTCACTGTTGTAGTCACTTTGTTTTCTCTCTGCCTGGGTGGCTCTGTCTAACAGTCTTGCCTCATAAGGCTGACTGCAGCAGAGCTCCTGAGGTGCAAGAGCGCCTGAGGAGTGTGGGGTGATGGGATCTTGTCCCCATAGCAGAAACCTGTCTGTGCAGACACAAGGGAAAACTTTAAAAACAAAAATCAGGAAAAGAAGAGAGGAAAAGAGCTGCTTGGAGCCTGTTCTCCTAGTATTAGATGAACGGTGCTTTCCCCTCCCCACTTGTGTACCACAGCTACTTGTGCTCTGGTGACACTTAAAAATGATGCTGCTGTTGCGGTAGTGCTGAAACCTTGCGTGATGGGTTTCATTTGCCACCAAAGACATCTCACGCCACACCGAGAACACACGTAAGCGATAGATGGCTGCACAGAAAGGACTGGCTAAGGGACATGGAGCAAGAGGTAACAGGGTCATTCCCTTGCTGCACCACACGCCTCACCTTTAGAGATGTGTGTCAGACTCAGGCTTTTCCTGAATTCTGGGGGAGTTTGAGTCTAGAGGGCTTATATTTGTCATAGCTGAGGTCAGAGTCTGATACCCCTTCTTGTGTAATTTAGCAAATGAAGTTGCTGCCTCTAAAAGCTTATCCAGCCTGACCTAGGCAACACTGTTATGCTCATGTTGCTCATCAAGGTCTGGTCTGGATTAACACACAGGGAGAGATGATCAAGAAAAATAAATGCAAATATACAGCCATTTCGTAATCAGGATAATAATTATTATTCACTAATCTGCTCATAAGCACCTTTCCACTGTAAAAGATCAAGAGTTCTTCATCACTGAACTTCCGAGTTTTAAAATGTTATTAGGAGAGCTGTTGACGCCTTCTAGGAAGAAGGGGAGGCTGCTTCTAGCAGGGTTCAGAGAAGCACAAGCTSTCTTCTGGCTAATCTGAGGCCCTTTTGGGGGAACCCAGCACCTGCGCATGTTGGCTGAGCGCGGGTTAGGGGCTTGGGAAGTCACCAGGCGAGCCCTGCTTGGGCGCATGGAGGGCGCTTCGAGTTGGACCGGACACCCTGGTCCCCTCCACCAAAGCCACAAATTACTTTTGAACTATGTGAGTGCTTGGGCTTTCCCAGAGATGGGGGTGGGGGGTAAAAGCAAGGTTTTTCTTGCACCCGTGCTGGCTAAGGAAGGCCATCTGCCCCTTCTGGGCACCCTGGCAYAGCTGGCACCGCCGCCTGCGATTGGTTTGGTTTCTGCAAGATCTTAGGCGTCCCTGGGAATCATGCACAACACAGTGTGTCCAGCCAGCCTGAGAGGGACTGAAATTACACGGAATTTAAAATTATTTGTTGCCACACAAACCTAACAAAATGCACATTGTGCTATCATTTTTAGCCACAGCTATTCTTATAATCGAGTACACTGACAGTTATAAGTTTACGTATGGAAATCTAGCTAAAGAGATGAATGTTGCTTATTGATTATAACGACAAAGTGAAGGGGGGGAAAGAGTAGTTTCTTTTGTTCTGCCTTTGCTACCTGAAGCAAGAACCTAGTTAAATCAGTTAACTATTATCCTACACATCAGAATAATGCTGCTAAAAATGAAACATCAAATTAAGCTGTCATTTTTGTGTCGTTCACTTGAGATTTGAGCTGTCCTTCTGCAAAGCTTTTAACTTCCATTAAAATACCTAGCGTGGAAATTGAGCGGTAGTGATCAGCACCCAGGCCGGTCCAGCCCTCGTCTCCCCCTGCATGGGCCCTGCCGCTGGCCCGAGGGGGCCTTTCCGAGCCCATGGGAGGCGGGGGGGGGGGGATTGGGTGGTAACTCCAACTCTGTGACCCACCTAGCCAATTAAGTTGGCAAGAGAGGACACAAGAAAAAGCTGCCCTTGCTGACACCAAACCTAACTCCATTGCGGCACTGGTGAGGCTGCAGGAGGTAAGAGGGAGGGTGAAGGGAGGATCGGCAGCGGTGACACGGCGATAGAGGCCCTGCGTGGACAGAGGGAGTTAGCCCTGCACAGCTGCTAGGAGGTTGCAGAGGGCAAGGGGAAAGTAGGAATGAGCCAAAGCAATTGGGGACCAGCAAAGCATCGCGCAATGCCACTGACACCTGGGAAACAGCACAAGAAGCTGAGCCCTCTGCAGCGACGAGTGAGTCTAACCAGACCTTGCCCAGCAGTAGCTCGGCCTATTTGTAGCAGGCAAAGACTTAACTTGCCATACCTGCRGGTTATTAATGATATAGTCACTCATCGGGGCCATAGGGTGCCCCATGTGTGCACTCCCAGGTGGTGTGGTGAGCCGCATACTGCTCACCTTTCAGCAGCGTCCTCCTGCTCAAGTTCCTGCTGTCGCCCGAGCTGCATCCTGCTGTGCTGCTGCTTTTGCTGGGCACAGGGCTGGGCCACACTCTGCGAATCCTGCCTGATGCCAGCGCAGCCCCTGTCTGTGTATGGCTGCAGTAGAGCTCATCTCCATAGAAATCTTCTGTACGCAAGTGGGTTTTGCATGTGTAAATCCTATTTCTTCTGAGCATCAGCTGTAGGCGCCAAACAGCTCATGCAACAATCTCATCCCAGTGCATGGTTGTTGCTACCAGTTTGAAAGTCTGGCCACACATCAAACTCGGACAGTGTTTTCATCTGAATTAAAGTGGCTCAGAGTCTTCCTGTTCACATTTTACTGGCTTATTTTGATCCTGGAAGAAAGTCTTTTCCTTAATGATTCATGGAGAGGCCCACACTGCTCCCATCCGCTCGAATAATGACTGTCTTTGGTTGATCGCTCAACTAAACTCCCCTGGACATTATGTTCCTTTGGCGGTTTGTTTGTCCTAAAGTTTCTCAGGTTTTATCTTCGAGCCATCAGGGTTACATGGAGAATGGAAATCCCAGGGGGAGTCTAGAACTGGGTTTGTTTCTAGGCTTAGCTGTCTTAGCTGGAAAACTCTGTGCACGCTCACATTGCCTGATGCATAGCCAACATACAGGTTCTGCCCCAAAGCCGGTTGAAGCACTTCATCTGATAGAAATTCTAGCACTTCCATTTTTATATTTTAAGCCCACAAATTGCCATTCTGATTTTTCATACAGTCATCCTTCTTAATGCTAGTTTTAAGATTTCACCAGTAGTTCCTAGTTCTAGCTCTAGCTTCGCCATGCTTTTCCTCCCCAGGTTGAAATTTCTGCACTTCACCTCACTAGGGTCAAAAAATACATGCCAAGTGAACTGAGTCTTACCCACAGCACCGTCTCCAAGCAGCTGCTGTGCGTGCGAGTCTACGTGCTAGGTCTAAGCAGGTATCATCCAGCATGAACAGTGGTGACCATTCCCATGGGTGGGCCATCCCTCTTCTCAGCAAAGCTAATCCACATTTGCCATCACATCAATTCCTATCAGAGCAGTGCTCAAGGACACCACGTTAGTAACCTGTTACCTGTACTGACAAGTTCAGGTATAGTTGGTGCCTGGTGATGAAATCTGAGCTTTAAGTTGTTTCTAGCAGTTCCTGTTAAATAGCTGCTCCTGCCTGTGGTTGCAGGTTCAAACGTAACCGTGAGCTGTGGTTTTTACCAGTGGGTGGAAGCAGGCTATATGAGGGTGGGATGTCTTGATACTTAGACCTGCGCATTCAAAACAATCAGTGGAAAATTTAAGATAGCCAGAAGTCTGTCCGTTGTGCAGGAGATACGTTATCTTATAGTAAAACTGCCCTGGTTCTAATAATGCAGTGCATACTCCTGCTCAGAAAGTTGTACACCTTCAGTGTTGCTGATAGTGAGTACTGGCCAGGGTCAAACCCTTCCTCGTTGCTTCCCTAGGTGGTTCAGTTTTTGACCTTTGTAGTATTTACTGGGCTTCTTTCAGCAGAAACTGTGAATTAAGTTAGGCAATGTGGAGGATGTGTGTTACCGATAGGCAGGGATCATCAAAGTTTGGGACCATTTTGCTTACTGTCACCTCTAACCTGAGGCTGCTCACTCCTGGCCTTTCCTGCTTCCTGCCCTGGAAGAGATGTCAAAGCTTCAAAGCTCACCACAGATCATCTTTGTTTTCAGAAATCATCCCATACATCCCATCTCAGACTTTTCTCTGGTTTGAGAGTGTTTCTCTTTCAGAGACTGCAAGGACCGCAATTAAAAGGCACTGGTGTCTAAAACAACACCCCCCTCCTTAAAAGTACAATGTTAGACTCTTTCTCAGGGAGTCGTGAGACTTGTGCTAAAGTCACAGCACACGAAAGTAGTGATTTGAATGAATGAACGAAAGCATCTCATCTACCACCGAAGCTGGTCTGAGCTCAGAGCTGTCACTTTGGGGACTTCCCTGCCAGCCCATCACAAGCCTTCGGGATGGGCAGTGACTCATCCCCCTCATTTTGCTTTTTACGCCTCCACACATCTGCCAGTGTTATTTTAGATTTATGCTCCAGTGATGACAACAGTTTGTTTATTCAATGAAGGCAACATTACCAGAACCTCAGAAAGCTCCCACTACCGGGTAATGACATTGCCATTTTTCTGAGTTATGTGAAACCCTTTAGACATTCTATCAGAAATATTTTAAAGGAAGGATGGAAAGTTTCTTTCAATAATTGTGGCTTGGCGCAGGAGGAGCTGGAGTTTGTGCCTCTGTTGCTTGCAGGTGGCTGAGCCCGTCCCTGACCAGCCGGTGCAACATTGCGGTTGGTGGCTCTGGGCCAAAGTGATGGCAGCAGACCTGCCAGGACAGCTCCACCGCRCAGGGCAGCGATGTCTCCTGCTGGCATCACGGGCCAGAGCTGAGGCTTTGGCTCAGCTGCTGGTGCAGTCAAACGCAGCCTGTGCTGGCGGGACGGTGACCACGGCTGTGGTGGTGATCTTCTCACTGAGCTGGGGCAGGTGTTTGGGGACCATGTCATGCTGGGCAGCAGGCGTAGCTGCATGAGGGGAGCTGCTTTTGACGTGGATGGTTTCATTAGACCAAACCGATCTCCTACTACACAGGATGGCAGTGGCACTGTCCCGGCGGTGTTTCGGCACATGTGGCAGAGCCGAGGTCTCCTGGCAGCAGCTGTGCGCAGCCTAACCTCCTGCAGCCTGGTGCAGGGAAACCGGAGGGGCTGGCTTTCAACAACCRTTCTCCTGACAGGTCCCACACACCTCTCTTGGGCCAATGCATGAGTAAATGCCTCATCTGGAGTCTGCTAGTAAGGCGGTGCAAGCAGTGGTTATTGAATTTTAGAGGTATTGGAACATATTCTAGCTGAGCATCTTTTCCTGCCTAAGTTTCCTAATTATACACTTTCTGGAAACAAATGTCTGTGGCCCTTATATTTCATCCCTTTTAAGATGATTGCTAAGTACGTGTTTAAAAAAAACCCAGGTGCATGTTTGTGAGCTTGTGCATGGCAGGTTAAGTGGGAGTGAGCCCTGGTTACAGAGTACAGTAGGTTCTTGGTTTTCTGCTATTTCCATCCCTTCCGGTACCTCTAACGCAAGGTGCTTCACGGTTGTACCACTGCAAACTGCAGCACTGAGWTTACACTCTCTTTGCCATTTCCATTTCCTTCTTTTCTCGCTGACCTGAGAGACTAATTCCCTGCTGCTGAGCCTTAGTGCCATTCAGTTCCTGCAGCACAGTTTCTGACCCCTGTAGTGCCTGAAATACAGTTTACCCCAGAGACATGCATCCTATTACTTGCTCCAAAGTCTAACTGAGAGGATGGCAAAACGCACGTAATCAGGTCCCAAAACTGTTGTGTTGAAAGTTTATGCTGCCTTCCTCCTTTCCTCGGCATGTTTGTAAAGCCATCCCAAACCATGCTGAGAGCACACCCATATTTTCATGTTACTACAGAGGAATTGCTCATTAAAGATTCCAGGACTTCACTTTTCTAAACCACTGCATAAGCGACACGCTGGGTGCCAGCTGCACACACAGCATCATCTCTCACGATGCACGTCACTTGGTACGCGCCGGTCGACCTCTGCCAAAACATTATCCCAGCAGTCACGCCACCGTCAGCTGTATAAAAGGCTCCTGTGCCCTCCACCAAGCAGCAGGCTGTAGCATTGCCTCTGTGAGTGTAGGCTCAGAGAAGTGACCACATCCTCGGCTTACATAAACTGCTATACTTCTGCTGACCACCAAGGAGCTACCTGCATCTGCAGCACATAAGCACCAGTTAAGAATCTGTACTGTTAACCAGAYAGATGGTCTTAAACCTATTCTTATCGGATAGTTGTGCACATTGCAAGTAAGACTTCCTGGACCGCTATCGGCAATCAGCAGAGACCTCAAGGACTAAGTGTCAGTGCAAATTGAATGATTGCTGCTTCTGCTGCTGATCTCGCCAAGTCATGTTGGAGCAGATGGCAGGAGAGAAGCTGCCCGTATGGTACCTGTTCTGTCACTAAAAAGAAGACTGGTCTTCAGGACAGGTACAGCTTCCATAAAGAATAAATTCACCACCCACTGAGCCAAATAATAGCTCCAATAGCTAGAAAATGCCTTCAGGAATAAATGTGCAGGTAAATCTTGTCACATAGTCATCTGAATCAGGATGCTGAGAACCCCTGTGAGAGTAGACCAGCCTGTTTCTGCTGAAAACAACGTTTCTCACTTGTGTCTTCATTAAATTTGATATCATGCATTTTTCTGTCTTTGTCTGACAGGCACCAGTGACATTACAGGAAAAAAGAGAGGAAGTGCTGTTCTACAAGCTCAGTGAACACTTCAGCATACCACAGTTTAATGTTTGCTTAATGCTTTTTGAGTACCCATGGGTATGGCACAGCTGGCAGCGGTGTTGGTACTAGGAATATGTGGTTGAGCCAATGCCCACTCCGCCTTCCTCTCTCTCCAGGTCCTTGTCTTGTGGGTCCTGGCAGAGTTGTGCCACCAGCRTATTCGATAGCATCACCTGACAGAGCAGCAGTGTCATCCTGCCTTTCTCCCCAGCTGCACTCAGCACCTCTGATGGCAAAGAGCTCCCTGCAGCCAGCAAGGAGGCTGTGTGGTCAGCACGTCCCACTGAAGGATTCGTGGCATGTGTGGATTAGCTACCTAACACAAGGTGATCAGCCTTGTATGTGCTGCCAGGGCTTTGAACGCAGGACTTTCATGGCTAGTACTGTTTGAGTTAAAGAATTAGATGAGCCTGCACTAGCACTTGCTGTAAGTGATGGAAAAATGATGGAAAAACCCTCCTGCTCCAAAGAAGAGATGCACCTGTACGTCACTTCTGCTTCCTCCTTAGGTATGCACTTCGTTCAGCTACCAAAGGTGCACAGTAGACAGCTATGGGGTCCCACACCAAGCCAGACTTGCTGTTATCCTGAGGAGGAACATACAAAATTTTTCTTTGCATAATTTTCTCCACCTCCACCTACTAGCTTTCRCTACAGACTATAAAGAACGTCCAGTATTGGGCCCATGAGTCAGTGCGAATTTTTGGCTGCTCTGTGTGGCCCTTCCCAAAGCTATAGTAAAGCCTTTCAGTAGAGTTAATGAATTGTTCTGCAAAGGACAGGCAGTTTCTGCAATGCTGGGCTCGGACATTACAGACCTAATCCCCATATAGCTCGGTGCTCCATCACAGAGGGCGCATCAGCAGTTCTCCCTTTCAGCTTCCTCGTATCTGAGCTCCTGGTACAGGACCGCATTCATTCTGGCTGAGTTGTGTTTCATAAATCATGACAAGCCACTCTGCAGAGATAATAATTGTTCTAATCTTCTGTCATTATCTCCCCAAGCATCAGGAATGTGCTGGATAAATATTTGCAGCAAAAAGGGACCTCAACAAAGAAGTTCATATTCCACCCTACGCCTCAAGCTCCCTGTAAGCTGAGACAGGTTAAAATCTGGCCTTCTGCTTTGAGCTCATCTCAAGGGTAAAGCTTGAAGTTGTGAGAGAGACAGCTACTTTGCTCAGAGGAGGGCTGAAATGGGCGTAGAGAGGGGCAGGTATCGCAAGCCAAGGACTGCTGTGATGAGTATGTGGTAGATCCTCAGCTGATGTGAACAGGGAACTGTGGTGATTTACCTTAAGCTGAATAACAAGTCCTTTAGGGTAAAAGTTATTGAATTGCCCATCAGAAATGTACCTTCCCAAATGAGTCAGATGCTAAGGCGCCACAGCCACTGTTTTACCATGTCAGGTGGGTGTCAATCTGTCTCGTACACGTACACACTCTTTCACAATAGAGTATTAACTACTGCTGCCTTGTTTATTTTGGCCTACTCACTCCTTTATACTAGGTCACCATTTTCCACCTGCTCCTTCTGCAAAAGGCAATGCAGCCCTGCTCTAAATGCAGGGGCTTTGTAGCTGCACAGAGCCCACCATTCCCACGAGACAGCTGGTCAGCATGTGTGCCTAAGTCTGGCTCCAGAGCCTTCCTGCACCACACTCCTTGTAAGGGTATAGAGTTTGACTCCAAGGAGGAATAGGAGCCATCTGTACCCTAACTGAGCTTAGATCTCAAGGTCGCCCTCGTTTGTCCCCAGCTTCCTGAGATGCAGAGAGTTGTAGGCTATGGAAGAACAAGAAGGGGAAAGGCAGAGCACTGAAGAGCAGTGTCACCATGAAGGCATTGGAAAAGGTTGGGGCTGGCATTTCCATACAAGATATGAAGACTGCCATGTGTTCATAAGCACTTCAGAAAACCAGGGCAAGACAAACCATGCAAAGACTTGTTCCCCATTCCAGTTCAGCTGTCTGGGCTGACACAGGGAGTGGCTGGAGCCTCTTATGTCCTTGTGCAGCAGATGAAGGCAGTCAGGAAGACTTTCCAAAGAGGCCAGCTGCCAGCTGTGGGCAGCACAACCCAAGGAGTTGATCTGCTGCTGCTGACCCACAGCCTGCTTCTCTTCCAAGTGCCCTGTGAGCTCCCATGGCCTCTGCAGAGACCACTGCCGGTCGGCTTTGCTTTCTGGTGCCCTGTGAAGGCAACAACAGGAGGGAAAGTCAAGGCTGAACCTCCATCTGGAATACTGTAGCTTGTGACTTTTTTTGCCACTAAAATCCCACCCTAGAAGATACATTTTACCTCCACATTAGTCATGTGTGCACTTTCCTATTGAAAAGCACTCAGACTGTCAAAGAAGCTGATCCAAGCCAGCAGGAAGCTAAACTGTGTTGTACTTGCAGACAAAGACGATACAAGCTGGTGGGCATGGACATGGCACTGTGTGTTAATTGCCTCCTTGCTGACAGGCAATTTTACTTTAGCAATAAGCAACTGAAAGTGGAACAGGTTATTTCTTTCACATTTTCCTTTTTATCACTAATTTTCCAGGGGCATTTCTGTGCTCTGCTACCTGCTGTGAAAGCAGGGGTCCTCAGCTAGCAGCAGCTTCTAGGCTTCTCTTTTCAAGAGAATAACCTGGTCACTCAGGCCCCCATTTCATCTTTTGCCAGCACAACTATTATGGCATATACTATTTCCGAGAATTGTGAAAAGGTAATCTAAGAGCAGGATAGGACTGTTCTTATAGCAGCTATTCTGAAATTAGCCAGCCAGTCTCTTCCTACACATAGGCAAGCTCTGAGCAGACTGGCTCTTACTGCTTCATAGTAACATCAGTATTCAGGAAAGAAAGGGACCTTTCATTTTTAAAATCATTGTTTGGCCCATGGCTTTGCTTAGCAGAGTCCATCCAGGGCAGTGCGTTCCTGCTTTTTCTCTGCTCCTCTTTCCAGGTTAGCTGTGAGCAGAGGGAGTAGCTGGTGTGAATGCAGTGTTTGCCCTGGTTTCCAGGCTGGGGTTAGCAGGGTGGTGGCATCTGCCTCTGAACAGGCAGAGAGGTGGGAGAAGCTGGGCAAGCCTGTACACACCACTTCCACGAAGGGCATCCTTCACCTCCAAGGGTGGCTAGCATGGCTCTGGCTCCATGCCCTGCTCAGCTTCTGGCCTTTCTCTCTTGACTGCAAGGAAGGCAGCTGGCAGTACTGGAAATAGGGAGTGTGAAGTGTGACCTTCACAGAGACGACTGAGGACTGTACTCGCTGCTGCATTTTCAGTGTCCTTTTCCCTCTGTAATTCTGTGAAGAGGCCAAGTGATTTCCCAAAGGCACTTAGCAAGCCAAATTCTTGTATGTGCTTCTCTGTTTTGATTACTGTAAACATGTATGGTCAGGGGAGAAGTGAGAGGGATTCTAAGCATTGATACATGCCTTTCAGGGAAAAGTTTACTGAAGAAAACCATGGAACTGCAATTTTTTCTTTACAGAGAATTACTTGAATGCAATGAACAGAGATGTTCAGCTTTTTTTTGCTAACTTCCACAAGGGAATGGTTATCTTTTTATGATATAAGGGGGTGGACAGCTTTTGCATATGAAAGAAACTTCTTGCTTTTACATTTTCTCTCCAGATTGCCTCTGCACTTGCTCTCAGAACTGTCTGATCACTCATTCCTCAGGTCTTCAACAGCTCTAGTGCCTTTGTTTCATCAGTAACCCCCTATACTAGTATTTTCCACAGTGGAGCAGTACCAAGATCCCTCTTAACTTCTGAGATTTCCCAGTAGGTAAGATACACAGTGAGCTCAGTGTCTTGCAATATCAGAGTCTGCATTTTGTTGCTGAGACAGCAACCACAGAAAAGAAACAAAATTCTCCAGTACAGCAGCTACATTTGCCTGGCCTACCTATGGGGAAGAAATCTTCAGTGAAGTCGGTATTGATTCTCATTTGCCCCTCCAAGTTCATGCAGATAATCCGGGGTCAAACCTTTCTCCAAATCTACAAACAAGTAATAGCTTCAGCTCTGGATGCGTGTCCTGTACTTTGGAGGCTTTATGTATATATATCTCAATGGCTGACCTGGGAGTTACGGCTGGCTCTGAYTGCCGTTGTCTCCCAAAAAGTCCATGTTTCGAGGGAGGTACTCCTCTGCTTTTCTCTCAGTGCGGCGCACTAGCACTGCTCCTCTGGCTAAGAATAGATTGTCTTCATCTTGGTGGTTGTTGAAGCAGCATGGATGAGAACAGCAAATCTTAGTAATGTGCAGGCCAAATCCTGCTCTCAGCTGGGCAGACGTCTGTGCAGCTGCTTGAAACTTAATGATGCACGAGGGACACTGTGGCACAGATGAAGCACCATAACAAAGGCAAGGTGGTTGAAAAATTGCCCTCGGAGTTATCTCTGGTTCCCTTGTCTCAGCGTAGGAGGTAATTTGAAGTGAGGTTTCACAGGGATTTGCTGTGAGCCTGGCTCTACTGGATATTTTTATTAGTGTCCAGTGGGATTGACTGGAGAATATATTTATAACATTTTTCAGTTGCTTGCTTGCCAGGAGACTGAAAGCACCTAGAGTGAGGGACTGAGTTAAAAATGATCCGGGCTAACCAGGGAGACAGCCTAGAGTGAAATTTAATAATGACAAAGACAAAATGATATATTTAGGAATGCACAAACATAAAAGTAGCAGAAGCAGTGCAAAATAAGACCTGGGGGTCATAGTATGTCACAAGAGGAATACATTTCACGGGTACGATGCTGTAGCAGTTGTTTTCGCTGTCTACTTGGTATGAGACAAGGACATATCAGGTCAATCTGTGTGAAGGAGAACTTATGCCAGATACTAAGAAAATTTTTGTTTCTGTGAAAGTAATTAAGTTACCCAGGAAGGCCACAGGATCCCTGCCACTGGGGGTTAGAGACAGCATAGACAAAGCTGTCAGGGATGGCCTCCACCCAAGAGCAGGAGGCAGGTGCGGTGACTCCCTGGTCCCAACAGCTCCACATGTCCTGGAGCCTTTGCAAGCTCAGTGGCATCTAGTTTGCCTTGGCCCAAAGCTGGTCCCACCTTTATATGGAAATGGTGAGCCTCCTACTTAGTCCCTCTTATTTGAGGGACTCTGCTTTTGCCAATCAAATAGTACCCTAACATCAATAAGCAGCAAGAGTAAGGCCTGGAGGAACAGGCTTTTTATTCTGCACACATCATGCGACAGTTGCACAAACTTCTCTGCTGAATTTCTCCCTGTGGAAAAAGGGGCCATAAGAGGGCATTTCAGCCACAATGGGCCCGCAGAGTCCTAGGTGGGCTTTACAGAAACAAAAGGGAAAGCTGCAGTCTTTTTGACATATGCTAAGAAGAAACAAAAGAGCACTGACCAGGCTTTGAGAAAATAATATAAGAGGATTGGATTTTGAAGCACTCATGTACACTTTGAACAACAGCTCCTTCTCTGCTAAAACCAAGATTATTTCGGAAAGTTGCCAAGCAACACAGAGGCCATATGTTATAAAGACTATATAATCCAGACACTTGCTTCTTAAAAAWTGAAAACAGGATTGAAGGCCAGACCAGGAAAACACTTTTCCTGAGCCTCTGTTGGGTTTCCTGTCCCTTTGCTCCTTTCATACACATGCCCTCCCGATTCCTCCCTTGCTTCATTTTCTTTACTGCATCAAATGAAAAAACAGTATGGTCAAAGGGACCATAGCCCTCCACCACACTTCTCCAAGTCTTCTMCAAGAAGCCCTTAATGCCCATTCCTTTATATTCTGCAACATGGTCAGTGTTTCTTGATGCCACTGCAAATGCCAAGTAATAATTTTGACACTCCATTCTCTTCTGATCAAACAGATGTTCTGAACTTCTTTTTTTTTTCCACGTGCAGGTTCTTGTAAAAGTTGTTAAGACTGCAGTGTGGTTAATCTTGGGACAAATACCCTTTAAACAGCTCACTGTAGTCTAGCAACTATACTATAAACAGCTCTCCATTTGTGTCCTGCGGGTAATCACTGATTTCTCGGGGATTAAAGCTTAAGTAACTCTCCAATTTAGGTACGTGCATCAGACCATGGCGTATTATGGCAGATTACTCCTCCCAGTATACAGCTTGCTTAATCATTTAGAATCACAACAGAAACCCAAGGGCTGCAATGATATGGCCACAAAAACAAGCACTAGCTTGGCAAATAATTAATATTTTGAGTTATAATGTAGAACATTTTATTGGCAGGCTCAAAAAGATTTCTGTCATACAGAAGGGTAGGGTGGCAGATAAGTATCAAATTAGAAGATCTCATCTAGACTGAGTCTGAGCTGTTTCAGATATATCTTGGGAGCTTCTGACCAAYGGCGTCTGCATGCTCTCCTGCGCTTGCTGCCTTGTGCAGCAGGTATGGAGATTTACAGCACCACAGCRCAGCGGGGTGCTCACTCCTGGGCATARGGGTGTGGGATTGACTGAACTGAAYRTCTACCTGCTATGAATACAATTTACTAGATGCATCTGCTTCCATAGATCACTGTCTGCTTAAGAGACTGAAAGCATGTGCTGCTGCTAAATCACTACAGTTAACACCTTCCCTTGTGAAGCTCCCCTGTGGCGCRTGCTGTCTTTGGTTGCTGATTATCTCAGTGTAATGTTGGGTAATGGATAAATGGGGTGGCCTGGAGCTGGCCATGAGTAGAGAGCAGTTGTTGAGCTGAATTTAAATGAAATAAAAAAAAATCGCCATCTCTAGATTTACAATAAATCTCCAAGTTTGTAGGATTAGAGTTTCAAATGTTGACCTCCCACACTGAAAGAAATACAGGTCTGTGGGTGTGTAATGCTACATTTCCTGTGGGAAATGAGGGTTTAACTGAAGGAATTATGTTCAGGAAGCAGAAGATTTGTCTTAAAAAATCACATTTTAAAGAGATTGTTTGATATGACCTGAAAAGCCCAACACACACTGAGGTTCCCCAGGTCCTACTCTCCCCTTGCRAGCCCATCTCATTAAGGCTTGCCTGTGACCCACAAGGAGCAGCTCAAACCTCCCTGCTCCTTCCATTACTCAGACTCTCCAAGCCTTAAATATGCAGTCAGGAGACTGCAGATGCAACACGCTYAGTTGGTCTGTCCAAGACCCAGTGTGCAGGAACGGGTAAACTGCTGCCAGCACCCCCCTCTTCCACCAGCACAGCAGAGCCAGAGGAGAGCTGTTCTTGCTGCAGGCGTCTCCTCTGTCCGTGGRCAAAAGGCAATCCCTAACCTTGTCTCGCAGCAGGAGAGAGGGGAACAGCACCCCGAAGGACGAGGCCTCCCCAGGGCCAAGTGGCTGTAAGTGATGCAGTACACCAGCTTTTGCTTCCAACCATGCCAAAAGGTATTTGATGCCCCTAGCCAGCATATGAGTGCTTGACAGGTTGGAGGAGCAGTGCACAGGGCTGGCCAAATGCAGCGTTAAATCCTGTATAACTCTGGTGCAATTCCAGTTCCAATTTGTAGGTGCTGGGTGGATGGCCCATGAAAGAGGCTGTGGATATGTGATAACCCAGGAAACGTGGGCTCGATTCAAAGGCCAGATGAGTGCTCCTCTCCAGAGCACCACTGTTTCAGAAACCTGTATTCTTAAGCAGGTGYTGGCAATGGGGAAGCAGTGATCTCACCTCTGTAATTGTGGGATGAAGGCTTTAAAGTCTTATGATGTAGAGATGGGGAGATTTTATCCCCTGCATCTTTTCTCAAGTATTTAACAGAAGCATTTGTAAGATGACTAAGGTACAGGCATGCTACAGGAGGCTCAGTTTGCCTCCAAGAGAGAAGAGCTGGCATAACTTGCTTTATGAGGGGTAATTGTATGTAAACTGTGTGTCCCCAGTGGGGCTTGTTTGAGTTTTTAGTTCTCATCTCCAGAGGATCTCAGCACTGTCTTGTCCTCCAGTCTCAAGTCCCAMAAGCTATCTCACAAGTATCTGTGTTTTCTTTCACCTCAATGTCTCTCCTGTAAGAGCTGTACCTATTAAAATAAATATTTCTTGCGCAATACATCCCATGAAGTGATGTAATTAGGCTATACACTGTATGCAGCAACAATTAGATTCCCTATATGTTTTGTATTGGTATAAAAAGAATCATAGAATCATAGAATCAGTAATGTTGGAAGGGACCTCTGGAGATCATCTAGTTCAATACCCCTGCTCAAGCAAGGTCACCTAGAGCATCTTAGACAGGGTTGCAGCCAGGCAGGCCTGGAAGATCTCCAGAGAAGGAGACTCCACMACCTCTCTGGGAAACCTGTGCCAGTGCTCYGTCACTCYCACAGGGAAGAAATTCCCCCTCACGGTCAGRYRGAACTKCCTGTGCTTCAATTTCTTCCCATTGCCTCTTGTCCTGTCACATGGGACAACTGAAAAGAGTTTGTCCCTGTCCCCTTGACACCCTCCCTTCAAGTACTTATACACATTGATAAGATCCCCCTCAGTCTTCTCTTCCCCAGGCTGAASARGCCCAGCTCTCGCAGCCGTTCCTCAYAGGGCAGRTGCTCCAGCCCTCTGATCATCTTTGTAGCCCTACGCTGGACTCTCTCCAGTAGCTCCATGTCTCTCTTGTACTGGGSAAAACAGAACTGGACACAGTACTSGAGATGAGGCCTCCCCAGGACTGAGTAGAKGGGCARGATCWCCTCCCTCGACCTGCTGGCAAYACTCTTCCTAATGCACCCCGGGATACCATTGGCCTTCTTGGCCACAAGGGCACATTGCTGGCTCATGGTCAACTTGTYRTCCAYCAGYAYTCCCAGGTCCTTCTCTGCAGAGCTGCTCTCCAGCAGGTCAGACCCCAGCGTGTACTGGTGCATAGGGTTGTTCCTCCCTAGGTGCAGGACTTGCCCTTGTTGAAGCTCATAAGGTTCCTCTCTGCTGAGCTCTGCAGCCTGTCCAGGTCTCTCTGAAGGGCAGCACAGCCCTCAGGTGTGTCAGCCACTCCTCCCAGCTTGGTATCATTGGCAAACTTGCTGAGGAGGCACTCTGTCCCCTCATCCAGGTCACTGATGAAAAAGTTGAACAAGATGGGACTCAGTACTGAGCCCTGGCAGATACCACTAGGCACAGGCCTCCAACTGGACTCCACGCCACTGATGACGACCCTCTGAGCTCTGCCTTTCATCCATTTCTCAATCCACCTCACTGTCCACTCGTCTAACCCACACTTCCTGAGCTTACCTAGGAGGATGTTATGGGAGTCAGTGTCAAAAGCCTTGCTGAAGTCAAGGTATATGTTATCAATATATATATATATATTGTAGAATTCCTTTCCAAGTCTCAAGCTGAAATCCTTCTACTGACTCCAGAACAAGCTTGAACAGAGTGTTGCCATGGTCTTGGTCCTGTTGAATTTAATAGCAAAATTCTTGTTGAACTGAACAGATCCAAAACAGAGCAATTCAAAGCCCACCGGGGCTAGTTAAAATCTGTCAGTTGCTCTCAKTTAGCTTTGCATCAAATAGTGTAAGATGAAATAATGCATATTTGGGTAAGACAGAGGAAAAATCTGTGCAAATAYGATGTGAACGCATTTATGTCTTTAGTACTAAAGGACTRTCGTTTATTGTTTAAAGAAAATCARTGCTTAGAAAATCATTACTCCCTGTAAGGGTGACATTGTGGACTGTGTCAGCTTTTAAGACATAGTCATTTTAAAAGCCAACAACCTTGATAGTGTCCTTTTGAGATTATTATTTGTTAATAGTGTACATCAAGAGATTTGGAATCAAGCAATCATAAAGAGTGCAATTAAGCGCATAATCACCGATATTTTAGACATCTGTCTAGTTTTAGACTCCATAGCATTTTTTTGCATCTCACACCCTGCAGCCTAGTGTCTTCAATTAATTTATCATGACCATCTGTGTTGTAATTTTTGCTGCTCAGCTTGCCTCTCTACATCTGCTTTTTGGCTGARTATTTCATGACGCTTCATCCTTTTCACTGATAGTGATAAAAATATGGAACTAATATTTGCTTAGTTAAGTTGCTTGGTTAAGATAACCAGCAATTAAACAGAAAACTGTACCTCTGTTAAAGAACTCTTTATAATGGTGAACAGAAAGGCAAGAAAGAAGCAACAGCATTTTAAAAGACGCCTGTCAGATTTTCTGGTGCAGCTTAGCTCTGATGCACAGTGGTAAAAATATCACTGGTTCTGCCAGCTGCTGCGATCCATACTTTGAACCCTGGCTTACAGGATATCTCAGAGAGAAGGAGGTATGTCATGGCTGGGAAGTTATTCTGCTCTGGACAATCTCCACAAGAATAAATGTTTTTGAGGGCCATAGCTAACTACACTCAGTGCACCACAGGTAAAGGTGCTCCAAAGCACACAAGGGTCAGTGTAAATCCAACCTGCCTTTGCTAGCTAGATTTAATCAGTAGCAATATGTATATAATGCTTTCAGCATTGKGTGGGCAGTGGATGCAGCAAGGAAGGGCTTGTACGCGTTGACCTCCTAGTGACGTGGAAGTTAGCAGTGAACGCTCCTTGCTCAYGCCACCTCTCTCACAGCAAAGCAAATGCTGTCTAGTGTTTTGCTTGCCGGAGTCCTTTGAAATGTTTGAGTTTTGCAACTCATCGTCTACAAAAAWCTACCCGCCCATAATAGAAATTTTTTCCTGAAGCCACAGCATCTGCCTACATTATCTTTCCTGAATTTCTTCCTGTTACTGTAGTTAATATTCCTTTTAARTGATCTCTTTCGATTCGTGGCATTTCAGAGCCTCATCATTCTGTTTTCTATGACTTCAGGATCTCTAGGTTTTTGTTAACCATAGCACCTATCATCTTCTTCTCAAAGAGGGAAGAAGCGCGAAAGACCAGCGTTAGAGCCTGATCAGACACAAAAATTCAGGAGCTGATACAAGGTGAGAGGAGAAAGGCCGTTCACTTCAGMGCTGCTCTTGCAAGAACATTTTAATATGCTTATCAAAAGACAAGAGTCCATTGTGGAGTATCAGGATCTCTGCAGTAAATCTATCTCCTCATCTAAGAGGTTTTCCTGAGAAGGTGTGTATACCTGTTCTTCATCCAGCTGCATCCTGGAGCACAATATTCAAATATCTCCCTCTTTTTGTGACCCAGAACACTGCAGAATACTTGCTGAGCTGAATTTTTTAACCTTYTGGATCAGTGGTTCCTGATGGGATGCCTCTTGACTGAGGTGACAGCCCACAGCAGCTCACATATCAAACCATTAAAGCCTCGATGGACACATGCTGCACGGCCCCCAGCTTGTATGTCCCTGCATCTCATGGTACACCCAAAAATAGCATGTGGAGGGAAGAAGGGGCAGCCTCACAATGAGGGGAGAGAAAGAGAAATTCAGTAAAAGAGACATGGTACCATTGCCAGATTTCCCTCAMATGAGCCTCAGCTACGAAAAGGCTGGGGACTACTGTTAAAGGCTGAATTAACTTTCTCTTTTTCCTCATAGTGCACTTTTGTGTGGGTGGGCTGACTGGATTTGAAGTGAACAGCAGGAAGATCTTCCCAGTGAATAAAAAACTGCTTTCCTGAAGAAAGATAAGCACTACAAAAATACAACAAATAGCTATGAAAGTGGCACATTTCCAAGCTAGGTTGTAAGCCTTTGAGAATGGCAATGCTCCCTCTGTGAGTCCCATTACTCATTGACATACTTTGGTAAATTAACCAAAAACAGCAGGCCTAGTATAACCCTACTACAAAATTCTGGGTTTTTTTTTGTYAGTGATTGAGGTTTTTTGATTGATGTTGGACCCATGCAGCAAATAATGGTCAGACAGTTACTACTGACTGAAGAAGTCCATCTTTAGTGCCAGAGGTCTATGAGTTTGACACTGGAGCACGAAGGTACTGCAGCTAAAATCATGGGCGCCTGGGTGAGTCAGGGCAGAATCTGATAAAAGATAGAAAATTACAATCCCAAATGGGCAGTACCACAAGTTACGGTGAAACTTGCCCAAGATTGTCATGACATATCTGCAAAAATGTACTGCTAAATAAAGCTTTACTCCATCTATGTTAGCAGAGTAGTGCTACCAAGCAACTGATGATATGACTTTGACTGATCAGCTAAGTCATTTCAATACAACAATATAAGAACCCTTGGTTTCAACTGCTAAATTAGGTATAGGAGAGATGAAAGATTTTTCTGTTCTGAAGTATATGTATTTCCAAAGAAAAGCTCCTGAACATGTTCTCCAGTCATTGTGTTTTTGTGATTCATGCCAGGAATTTCCTAGGAATCCACTGTGCTGAAATACAACTCATTTACCTTGTACGTAAGTGTTTCCAAGATTGATTTTTTTCTGCGCTGGTCAGAGTTGATGACTTCTGAAATTAAAGGTTTTAATGGAGGAAAACACAAAAGTCCTTAGCTATTTAAGATGACTTTTAATTAACAACAATCCTGTGCTGAATAGAGTATACRCAGAATGTTATCAGTTTCTGTGTACTGGGGAGTCTGCTGGGCTTGGATTGAAGCTGAAGACAGACGTATAATCCTCCATAAATAATTAGTGCAGAAAATRCTTCTAATCTCTTTGTTAGTCTGGTTATTTGATCTAATAATAAACTAGTCATTAAAAAAAGCACTCCTCATACATTTTGATTTCATCTGCAATGGACATCTTGTAATCTGTAATTGTTCAGCAGATCCGTTTGGAAATTTAGGTTCTGCCTTCCCTCTGCGTTGATTTACGCAAGTACCATACAGACATAGCCGGACTGAATCCCCACTGTCCTTCAGCCATGTAGTTACTGTATAAATACCACAACGCCAGAATTTTGGCTGGCATTTAGCAAAGCGTTTCGGAAYGGCCTTGACTTCACGCACGTGCTTAAGCAGCGCCACAGCGTCCGTGCTTCCCTTGGTGAAGGCCGCAGCTCTGCGACCCCTTGGTGCAGGGGGCCCGGCTGCCCGGAATTGGGCGGGGGGAGGCCCTGGGGAGGGCTCTGCTCACTCCCCGCAGCCCAGGCGAGMCGTGAGGACCTGCCGCGTTCTCCTGCGTTTGGCATCATGGACGCAGCTCCAGCGGCCCGTGGGTGGGAGGAAGAGCGTGGCACCCACGCCTCGCTCCTCGCCATCTGCACCCCGCGGAGTGCCTGTTTCGCAGGTCTCCGGGTCATTTTTGATTCCTCTCTTTACTGACCTCTTACGAAATACCAAAAAAAAAAAAAAAAATC
>NW_028186579.1:37775-44513 GCF_003343005.1 Rhea americana
GCGCCGCCCGCCGCCGGGGCAGAGCCGTTAGCGCCAACGGCCGCCGCGGGGCAGAGCCGTTAGCGCCAACGGCCGCCGCGGGGCACCGGGCGGCGGCGGCAGAAGAGCGCGCCCGGTTTCACAGCTCTGTAAAGCCCAGATTCTGTAATTTCATCTCCCCCGAGTATCGGCTCCGCCTGGCATGTTCTCAGGTCCAGGGGTGACTTTTGAACAGGAACCAAAGCCCGGCCAAGTCAGCGGGCATCGCCTTCTCGAGGGGCTGCTCGGCGTTTCAGAGCTGCTAGACCGAGCCCCGATAGCACAAAGGGAAATCAGCCCTAAGCTCAGCTGTTATCCCTTTAAAYGCTGGTCACCAGGGCTAATCCACATCCAGACGTGGGTTTAAGTTTGCCGGGCGGGTTTCGAGGGCTTGACTCAGAGCCAGGCCCTCTCTGTGGTGCCCTGGCTGCTCGCTCYGCCGCAGGTCCGTCCGGGGGCTCCAGCAGCAGGCGTGCGGCCGCCCAGGTGAGCGGGGCGGGCGCGCGGGGCAGGGGGCCGAGGCGCGCGGACGCCTCTCCTGGCAGCTTCGCCTTGGGTTGCTGGTTATGTTCGGAGAAGGAAACTGGGAGGAAAGTGTGGTTTATGCAGCCTGCCTCTGATCTGACACCTGCCCTGCTAAGCTGTCTTTAAGTGCTGAAGTCCAGAATTTAGTCACCCTCTGAGTGGTACTGCTAAGGTCAGTCAGGTAACTTTGGATTTATGGCAGTGTGAGTGAGGARCGGATTGCACCTCTACATCTCTTAGTGCTGCCACATTAATTAAGGTCCGGCTCGAGGCAGCAGCAGTGCTGATTGCTCCCCAGATGGCTGCTGCCTGCGGATGGGCTCCAGGTGGGYCACACAGTCCTTGCAGACGGGAAGCACAAGGTTTCCCAAAGCTCTGCCTGTTGCTCTCTATGCTGTATGTGACTTCTGTGAAGAGAGGCTTACGTTTTCATACCCAAGTCTAGCATTCTTCTTACGAGTCCTAATTTTAAAACAAGGTGTATTTTTAAGCAACTTTTGTCACAAGGACCAAACTTCAATGCTGATCCTAGTATTCTCCAGTATGAGCAGAACTCCCACGTAGGTTAACAGTGCTGTTGTGAACTAAGACTGAGTGACACTTTGAGGCTCTCCAGTAAATACTCTTTCTGATAGATACTGTAACCAAGATTCAGCACTGAACAGAAACAGGCATCTGTTAAAATGGATTCTCTCGCTTTCACAGCACAAATCAGTCCTCGAACTGGGTGAGGAATGCACACGTCCCCTACCCATTTTCACAGAACTTAGTCTGGTCTATGCCACAGTATATAAATAAGAAATACTTCAGTGGACCTGACAGCTGATGATAATGTTCTTTTAAGTCTGAGTTTCAAACATGTACATTTTCAAGTTCGTATCATACTCTAGRTGTATGTATTTACTGTGAATGACAATATTAGAAACTCAAAAAATTGTGACATTATTACTTCTTTGATAACACAATATAGTTATAATAATAATAGAATAGAAAAGAATAAGCTGGAGATCTGTCCAAGTTTTAATTTAGAAATCATTTTGTGCTGGAGACCTGCGTTGGCTGTTTATTGTTGCTTTATGGTAGCATTTTGTGGTTTGTGTAATCTTAATAACAGGAAAGCTCTGTGCCTGTATTACTTGTGATCTCTAATTTACATGACTGGTGAATAATACTTTAGGTCCCTTAATACTGCTGAAAGCTTGACTTTGCAGTCTGCAGAGATCAAACTAGACTATAATGCTGAAGGTGTTTGATGTACCACCACAGCAAGGTAGCCTTGTCTGAGCAAAAAAACTAGAGCAGATGAGTGTGTGTTTTAACTTCCTGGCTCGGGTAGGTTAAGTAACAGTCTAGTGTAACTCTTACATGATATTTTTATGGTTGGTATTAGAAAATATTTATTGTTTAAATCATGAGTGGGAATTTGGCATAGAAATAGTCCTGGTGCTCAGCAGATGGGACATATTTGCTCTGGTAAGTAGGCAAACTGCAAAATGCTACTATTCTCCATAAGCAGATTTGAAAAACGCCCACCCTTTTGCTGCTGCAGATAACATGAAGATTATCTTCTGTAGAGAGTCCCAGCCATAACAAGAGCTCTAGGCTCTTRGGCTGTTCCTTTACTTTTCCTTCAAGATCTGTAGGCTAGGTTTTCACCTGGAGTTAATCAACACTGCTCTTTTATTTACTTATTTATTTTAGTGAAGAGAATCTGTTTTATTTTAGTCTAGCTGCACTGAAGATGCTGAGGTTGTACCAGTTTTGATCAGCTACCTTTTCTACTTATGTTGTTTTGATTGGTCATTTTAAAATAGCTTTTTCATTGACATCTGAGCCCAGTTCAGGCCAGGTTCTTGTTTCTTCAGCTCTCTGGCAATCTAAATACAGATGTGAAATGCACCAGAAATACTTATTTTCTAAAAGATTGGTGCTTAAAGAATGTATTAGAAACTACACAAATGCAGGGGAAGTCAGAGCAACATTTTACTTGTATTCTCAAATTTAAAGCATTTCATTACAAAGAAATCTTTTCAGAGCTACTAACTGTAGAGACTGTGACATAACCATGTATGCCATAACCATTGTGTTAGTTGCAATAGGCCACTCAAATATTCCTTTGGTAGAAATGGTATCACTTTTATTTTCTTGTATCTTGCAGCACCTCCTGCAGCAAGATATGCTCTGGCTGCCCTTCTGTTATGCTACCTGAAAGGTGTTTTTTTTTTGTTTGTTTGGTTTTTTGTTTTTGTTTTTTTTTAAGCCACTTATGAATGTGCACCATGGTCTAAAATGACTCATAACTCTGTGGCAATTACACCAGAGAAAGAGCCAGCCCATTTCTATAATGCTGAGAGTGCAGAGTCTAGTGGAGAAAAAAATCACATAAAATATGAAAATCAGACTGTTTACAGAATGGCAGCATGCACCTCACACACCTCTGAGAGCTCCTGTCATTCAGAAGCAAACTAACACAGTGGCAGGAGCCATCAGCCTGCAGCAGGCTGGTCGAGCCCTGAGCAAGGGGGGCCAGCATTACTTGGCACACGAGCGCCTGCTGGGTGCCACAGCGTCCCTGCCCCCATTAGCTTTCTCTTAAGGCATTGCTGTCAGGCTCTATCTGTCATCCTTTAACACCTGCAGCCATGAAGATTTGACAATAAATAATGTTTCATTTGAAGTACCAGCTTGATCTTCTAGGCTTTTGTTATTCAGAACTCCCTGCTTCTTGAAACAGGGTCATGTCCTTGGATATATATTAACCAGTGTGAAAATTCTTTGTGCACAAATAGCTTGTGTCCTTCAAAACGAGAGAAAGGTACTCTCATAAAGTGGGATACGTTCTCTGACGTGGTCTAAAAGCAGATCCCTGAGCATCCCCAAGAATTCTCTCTCTATTTGGCCAGTCAGAATGAGGAGTGCTGTTGTGTTGCTATCAGGATATTTGCATTGCTTTTAAGTATCTTGATTGAAAAGCTCTATCAAATGCTTTTCAGCATTAATTGTCGCCCAGCAAGGTGGGGGGATAGGTGTGGGCTCTCAATCTGAGGTCATAATTTCCACTGAAATTACAATAGCACGGCAAGTAGTTGTAAACACCATAGCCTCCACATGGCTAAACAATAAGGGAGATTCCAGCCAGAGGGGAAGAAGCATTCTTTGGGCCCTGGGAAGGTAAACCTCTGTATGCAAAGGATAACAATAACTAACCTTGCAGAAAAGTGGTGGAGAACAGAGCAGGGATTCTATTACAAGGTTATAGTGAGTTATATAAATAAAACTTGGAAGATGTTGACAGTAGTTTAATTAGAACTGTACTGAGATTCTTTGTTTGGAACAAAATTAAAATATCTTTACAACAAGAAAAACAGAATTAGGGATTCACCTATTATGCTGTCATTACTTACACTGCCTCATGCAGGTGTAGCTAGTAGCACAGCCCTGACAACTCACCTTTTGCCTGAGAAGCTGGTTGTATCAGTTATTATATACAAACTTCTGAGATGGGTGTAGCCAAACCAGCTTTAATCTACCTCTTAGTAGCAGTGTAGAGAGATAATTGATAGCCTTTGCTGTTCAGAGGACACTAGGTTTCTGACTCTTCTGAGTGATACAATACAAACTTTACCAAAAAAGAAAATAAAAACTAATTCATTATTTTCATATGGCCCACAGTTTCACATTATCTGTGTTTCCTGTGACTCCAGCTCCTTTTAAAAGTGGCTCAGATTATCAGCATAATTTGGGGATGGGGCTTGTCCCACTTCTTTTAGAAATCAGCTTCCTTATTTGTTACTGTCTGATCTGGCATGCTTGGAAAAAGGTTGGCTGGGTATCCTGCATGAACAAATTCTATCTCTCTGCTGCTAGTAGTAAGAAACTACCACCCACAGGATGGGAGAGAAGGTATTTCTTAGCTCCTCAGCCCAATTTGTTGGCATGCTTTGCCTGGTTGACAGTGGATTTCCTGGGACTCTATCTATAGCYAACTGAAATGAAAGACAATATTTCCATTGACGTCACCGGACTTTGGATTAGACTCCTACTTGTCCAAGACCTCAAGACTTTTCTCCCTCCACTCTGACACAGCTGACATACCTCTAGGACTAGTGTAAATCAGTAAGGATTATCAGTAGTATTCCTGGATTAACAGATTGCTAAGAGAAAGGCAAACCACAGGAGACCTGTCAAACTGAGAACATACCTTCTTAGGGAGTGAAGCTATATTCTCACTTTTCACAAATGCAGATCCCACTCTGCCTACTCCTTTCCAGTCYTGGAGGGCTTTGGAAGCTGGAAACCATGAGAAGGATCAATGGAAAGGAAATTATTCATTCTCAGAAGTTCAGCTTCTGTAAGAGAAGCAGGTGTTGCTTCTCAATCATGGCTCACCAAAAAGCAGCCCTGATGTAACATGTTTTAGCAAGTGGTGATCCCACCTGCAAGAGCCTGAAGGAGATTGATGTCTGTCTGGTTATATGAACAGCCTCCGGTTGACCAACAATAGCCAGAGAACAAGTTACAGAAAAATATTCTCTTTCTTAGCAAAAGAGCTAGGAAAGGCTGCAATCCTGTTTTGGGAAGGTGAGAAACTGAGTAAACCAAGCAGACCGTGATACTACTGCTGACTCCTTTGTGCAGTCTCTGGAGCAAGAAGTGGAAACCACAAGGGGAAATACGGGCAAAGCTAAAGGGCAGAGGTAGTAGTACAGAGCATGTGGTGAGAACAGAACAGAGAAAGCTTTAGAGCAGGTGGGAAGGAGAGAAATGTGGGAATTGCTGGCAATGTTGAGAAATGAGATTTGGAAAGAGCAAAAAAATTCTTTATAACTAAAACTAAAAAGGAACCTTTTACTTGAGAAAGTCTCAGTGGTACTTACTAACAATTACTAAAGTTTGAAGGAAATCCTCAGAGGCTGTGTGTGAGAGAAGCCAGAAATCCCAGGCTTTAATGTAACTAAGGTAAAAGGATGCTTAAAACCCTATAAGGTAGTTGACCAGACTTGTAGTCAACAGTGTGAAGGGAAGGTTTGACTTCTAGTATAGTCAGTGACACAGAACTCTTGAAACTCAGAATGCTTTGGAATAAACCGTTTTGAAATTTTGCTTGAATAACATTTGACTAGTTCAGCTTGATTAAAGTCAGCTCCCAAGATAACCTCTTCTAAAGGACCAGAAAACTGGCCAACTGTGCAGTATAAATATCAGATGGGGCAGTGTCTCTTTCTTTCTTTCAATAATTTTAAAATGAATGCTTGCAAAGTGCACTTTGGTGCTTTTGCTCAGTAAGAAAGCAATTCTGAACCTTTTTGCTCCCCTTAGTTGGCCACATCCTGCTAACAGTCCTTTGAATCTTCCCTAATAGGAAAGCCATTTTGAGTCATTTAATGATTAGCCTGCATGTGAACTTTAAATTGAAAACAGCAGCTCTGGTCCTGCAGACTGCAAGGACCAGTATTGGGAAGAGTGGTGGCTTGTCAATCCTGCTAAATAGAGATGGCCAGTTTCCAGCTCTCAGGAGGAGGAGATGATGGATGAGGGATGGGGAAGGAAACAATCTCATACAAACAAAGTTCCCTTAGGAACAGCCAGAACAGGCTGCTGCTGTACATAAAATGCTTGATAAGATTTTCCTTCATTTGAGAACAGGCCATTTCATTTGCAGGATTTTCAGAAAACATACAAGAGGTAAGTGCAAGCCCCATTCAGAGTCAGTGGTATCCATGTTCCCATATCACACACTCTTTTGCAAAAGCTAATCTGCTTCTCACCAGTGTTTTATGAAAGCACTCTGTTAGTGTCAAGCTCGGGTTCAGCAGGCCTTCCTCTGACAATATATCTGAATTATTTTTCTAACTTACTGTCCTCTGCAGAAATGCCTTGATACCCAGCATAAGTGCTAGGCAAAAGAGTCCTCCCTGCACAGAACAGCTTGCTTTGAGGTGAGACTGTGAGATGAAACAAAAAGGCAGTTAAGAAGAGCCCAGGACCATGTGGGGAGGATGGTGAGCTAGGGTGGATCATGTCATAGCCCAGGCTTCCTTCTTCCTCTGTTTCCCAGTTCTAACCACTAAATTACCCCCTCATTCCTCTTTTAATGAAATAGCTGGTGAGCTAGGAATAGTTGGGAGGAAGTAGAACAGTCTCAGCTTCACTTTTTTTTTTTTTTTTTTTTTTTTTTTTTTTTTTTTTTTTTTT
>NW_028186579.1:44588-100890 GCF_003343005.1 Rhea americana
GACCAGGTCACAGCTAGAATAAAAGCAGAGTAAGCTATCTCCTTTGGCTAGTAAAATACCACAAGTAGTAGGGCCTGCTCAGCCTCATCAGGTGAAGATACAGATTAAAATAGCAATGATAACGTAAATTGGTCATGCCTTCAAAAGCTTATGATAAATTGCTGTTGCCACATGAGCTGAAAACAGACAGAAAGCTTTTAAACCCTTTTGCAATAGTTTGTGATCTGTTTTGCTGCTCACTTGCTAGCAGGGGACTCAGCTATACCGTACACAGGGATGATAAGACAAAGGAAGAGGTTAAGGCCTCTTTCTTTCAGGCTTTCAGGATCTTCGCCCTTAAAAACCTGTAATGATGAGTAGAGGCTGACATGTAACAAGATCCTGGTACAGTTTAGGTGGATAGGATTGTAGCATTGAAGCTGTCAGCACATAAATTSCAGCCTGAGTTCACTCGTATGTCTCGGGCAAGTAAGCCAGCAGCAGGCAGCCAAARCGCTGTGATGATGCAAGAGCAAGAGATGGCTGGTAGCTGGGGTCACCTGGGGATGAAAGCAAATGAAAGGACCTGCTGCTGCTCCCCCTGCAGAACACAGATACAAGCAGAATGACAATCAGCAGCTCCTGACTGTGCTGGTATCATAAGAGCAATTGTATCTGATATTTAAGGTCTCAAACCAATTGCTACAGGCATCCCTTCTGTATGAGCACTGTTCACTGGCAAAGGCATTACTGCTCATACAGTCCAAGAAGCGCGTGTGCAATCTTACAAGCCTAGGCAGCTAGATCTAAGTCCTGTGGAAGTTTTTGGTCTTTTATGTCTTCCTTCTGAAGAAACAGGTATGGCTTGCTGTGAGAGGCAGGATGTTGGACTGCTGAAACCATCCTTTTATGCAGTTTGCCAAACTTACTGATTCTAGAACAGTCTAAGGAGTAAACCTTGARATTGTTTCAGACCTGATACACTGTACAGACTATCCAGGCTTTTGGAGCATTTTCCTTTAATGGGTTGGCATATTTACATAATATGAACATTTCTGAAAGAAAATAAGGCCACATTACTCGAAGGTAAAATGGCAAAGGCATAGAAGCAACAGGAACAGTCTTTTTGCCCAGTGGAGATGGCAATGGTTTTCTTGGCACTAGGGAGACCAGGAGCAACTAGTTCTTAGCTTTAGTGAGAATACTGTGTAGTTATGAACTTCTGGTGATGGTGATTTGCACAGTGACTAAAGACTCTAGGCCCTGAGATGACATAAATCAAAGCAGTATGTTTCTCCCCATTATATGCGTCTTCATGGTTGTGTCTCTAAGTAGTAAGAATTTGCTCAGACCATATGTGAAATCAGGCTTTTTAATCTCTGCCTGTATGTTAACTTTTGATACCATGTCCTGATTGGGCTGCTGCTAGGAACAGCCTTTTCATAATCCCAGCTGCAGCCATAATTCGTGCCACCCTTTCTCCCTGGGGCCTAACGGGTGGGAAGAACAAGGTATGTAAGTGTGCTGTGTGAAGAAACAGATGCTGTTTTGCTCCTATTCGGGTCCCTAGTGCCTGCTTTGGACTCATTGTCTTTAAATTCGAATACAGTAGCTAATATCTTTGTTCCATGCCTTGTCCTCTTAAAATGACTACATGAAGGGACTGAATAGGAGGGAAGTTAATTCAGTCCTTTGAGCTGCTTGATGCAGGTTGTTGTGTCTCCTAAGTGCTGCATAAATCCCCAGCAGCAGAAACATCTGTCTTAGAAAAAATAACAATGTAAACCTTGGTGTGCTACCACTTTTCTGCTAGCCCAGCCTCAGTTCCCTTGGCAAGGATGCTAGTGCCTAAGTTGTGCTCTTCCAGCAGAACCAACAGCTGGGCTCTGTTTACTGAGGATGGTATAGCCTCTCCCTCTATGTGCAACTCCTTTGCTAAATAATTTTAAAAGCTCTGCCTGACCTTGTAGTTAATGCAACTACTGCCTCTGCCAGCACAGGCTAAATACAGATGGGCTCTACCATTTCTGTTATGTTAGCAGCAAACCAGACGAGGTCATCTATCCTGACCTCCCTGCTGAAGATCCACTGATGGCTAGAACATGGCTCCCAGGAATACCCGTGAACATTTGATTCTGTACGTTGAGTTATTGCAGGGTGCTGAGAGGTCATGCTCTCTGCTGGGGGTTCAGACAGGCAAGCCCTAGCCTCAGCTCTTCCCTGGGGTAGAGTGGGCTTCCCTGGCCTATCCTGGAGGGRGCAAGTATCCTTTTGGTTTTCCTTCAGATATGGGGACTGTGACTGTTATTTTAGTTAAAGGATTCRGTGCCCCCGGGCACTTTGCCCCTTCCTCCGCACAAAGTCGCTGCTATGGGTGAGATTTCTCAAGGTGCTCAACTGGTTCCAAGTGCCTAATCCAGTAGCACTTTTAGGTGAACAGATTTGAGGGGTGTGTGGGGAGAATATTTTTGTCTGAACTGTGTTGATTGTGGCAATGTTGTTCGTTTTTCTCTCCCCCTGCCCTCAATCCCACTCCCAATGAAGAACACAGGGCACTATGTCACTGGCATCCTGGTTCAGGTGGAATGAGCCCCCAAACCGGATTTCCCAGAGGAACCCCACAGAGATGGTGGCTGAGACGCTAATGATGGAGCTAAGTTGGCAAATCAAGCAGGCAGAGAAGCAGCAGCGAGAGCGAGAGAATGAGTATCGCAAGATCAAGACTGGAGTGGATTATGGCTGGCTGGTCAGCTATCCAAAGCAGAACTATGATATCAGCCCAGGAGAACGTCTACAGCTGGAGGATATGTGTAGCAAAATCCATCCTTCCTACTGTGGGCCTGTCATATTAAGGTACAGTAAAAGATCTGATGATACACACTCTTCCTTCCCCCATCTCCCTTGGGGTATGCAAGGAGGGACTGTGAGTTTCTTAGAACACAGACCAAGACTTGGCATCCTGTATCAAAAATCACATTGTAACAGTATCTTTCTAGAACAAGAGAAATCTAATGTTTTAAGTCAGTTTAACATGGTATYGCTTTCCTCAAAAAGCTGCTAAACGCCACTTCCCCCAGAGTGACTCAAGTGCTTTATGTTTCTAATCAGCCTGAGAAACTTCATTTTGCCTGATGAGCAGAGTTACTGATTAGGTATCATGAAGGCTGTTGCTTCAGTCTTAGAATCGTAGAATAATTCAGGTTGGAAGAGACATCTGGATGTATCCATTTCAACATCCTGCACAAAGTGGGGACAACTTTGAAGTTAGATCAGGTTGCTCAGGGCCTTGTCCTATCCAGTGTAGCCTACCTCCAAAGTGGAGGTTCCACAGCCTCTAGACAACCTGACCCCCTCTGCCTAGGGTCTTCTATCCTTGAAGCTATGCAGCAGGTGGGGACACAGTGTCCAGTGGAACAACAAGATGCTATTACTCTTTTCAGCCTGTGAACCTGGTTTTCTCAGGGAAAAGAGGTAGTGCATGTTTGGGGCCTGTCTTGGCATGGAGTAGGATGCAGGTGGGGCATGAAGTTGAATTGAACAACAAGGAGGCACTTCTGCCTTTTGYAGTGTAGATGTTGACACAGCTTCATGGACTTGCTGTTGAGCCTGTCACGTGCTAGATATGTGATTGCTGCATGCTGGCTGAGTAACCTTTTGTGACAGTGACCAGAAATAGATCTAAGYCTGCAGTAGGCATGCAAATTGGAAGGGAGAGTGGTGTCTGTTCTCATTTATTTATTTATTATTAAACCACGCATGTTTCTCCTCTTGCTTAGCCCAATGCAGGTGAGGAGTAATGACTCTAGCCAAAGTGAAGTAGTGAAATGGGCCTTTCTTGTCCACTTCCCCTTTTCAGCCTGTCCTGTGACAAACGCAGGGGTGCTGAGCACCCCACAGTCCCTCACTRCAATCTGCTGGCACTTGGCTTCCCGTGAACAAACAAAGCTTCTGAACAGCAACTGTAAGAGTGCTGGGAACAGTTGTTCCTCTGCCTTACAATGGGGCCTGGCAGGGATGCCAAAGCTCCCTCTCCAGTCCTTATCTTGTCCAGAGCTGAACCTTGGAAGTGAGTAGGCACAAGGTTGCCACGATGGCAGAATCAGAGATTTGGGATCATTCAGGGGTCAAGATTTCTCCTGTGAAAGTCTGCTGGGAATARCACTTGCCTTATATTTGCTTATGTAACTCCAAGTCATTCTGTAAACAAGCCACTATAAACCCCTTGGGGTTCAGGGTTATTTTCACCTTCCTCAGAGGCACTAAACAATGCCTGTCTCATAGGCAGGTATTTCCATGAGAGCAGGCTTCTGTCACTGGAGATGGGAGGCCTCAAAGTTCATCTTCCGCTTCAGAAAAGAGGGTTTTTTTGCATTGCTGAGCCAATCACACACAAAAATGCTTGYTTTTTTCCACAACTTCTAGCTGTTCAGTATTGTTCAGGATTCAGACTACTGTTAACAGTACATAAACCCACTCAGCAGTATTAGTCTGCATGTGGCATAACTATGGCAAAGGACAAAAATATCCTTTAAAAAAGACTCTTAGAAATTGCCATTATAAGCTATTATAAATTACATTACAGTATCCTTCAAGAAGTGGAATGTTTTTTGTTGTTCCATACCATAGTGGTGAGCAGAGCCATGTTAAAAATAATAAAGCTTGCATTGCTTTTACGATTTCAATTCAATAGTTGAGAACAGAATGCGATAGCTGTAAGAATGACAGAACTGGTTTGGGTCAAAGGTCTTTTTGATCTAACGTGCAGTCTAGCACCTGAGATAGTGGACAGTAGAATCTGTGTAGGGAAAAGAATAAGAACGAGGTATGCAGATATTACAGGATGGATGATTACAGTATCTTCAGTATAGCCTTCAATCTGTTGTGACTTGTGACTTAGGAGACTTTCCCAGCCAGAAGTGGTGCCTCTGTATAAAATTGCCCTATGTGGCTTTTCTTTCATCAATTTTTCAGTTTTTTTTTTTTTTTTGAGCACGTGTAAACTTTGTCATAGGATGCCACAAATACTAAGAGTTCCATATCTGAAATACAGTTTTGCTATAGCAAACTGTATTTTGTTTTATTTATCTTAAACATGTACAAGTTTTATTCAATAACCACTTTTTCTTCTATTGGAAGAGACAGTGAACAGTTGAGCCCTCCTCTCCTTTTCTGCCTTCTAATTGAGAAGTCCGTGGTTCAGAAATCTTCAATTGCTGACGTAGAAACAATGAAAAAGAATGGGACCTGCCATGCTTGGAACTGAACATGTACTGAATAAGGAAGGAATACTCAATCTAACTAAAAGACAGTCAAAGTTGATATTAATTCCCATCTCAAAGTGAGATTATGTAGACATTTTAGTAACTTGCCCAAAGTTGTACAAGATGAGTATGATAGGAATTCAGTTAAAATCTTAGGCTTCCAATCAAGTATTTAATCACAAGATTACTGCACTTCTGATATTCCCTCTTGAATACCCTGTGGCTTCTAATATCTAGCAACTTTTAATCCAGTCTTCTACAAAAAAAAAAAAAAAAAAAAAACAATCTTGCATTTGGAAATTCCAGTGCAGAGCATGTGCTTGGTTCCATCTCTGACATAGCAGACTTGATCCTTCCCCTTCACTCTCCGTCTTTGAAGAGCTGATGTCCTTTTTGATCTACTTAGCAAAGGTATAACACTTAAGTGACACAAGTAGYGTGTGTCTTGGAAGAGGGTGGAGTTTGTTCTGTTTGTCATGCAAAGTCTCCTTTTTTTTGTGAAATTCTCAGTGACGAGTCAGAGCCAGAACAAAACATTTTGTATAAGTTGTCAAAAATGTCACTTTCATCTCCAAAAGACTAAATGATTATCGAAGTTGTCCTTTTGTGTGGCTACAGTCACATCTACTGATAGGCAGCATTTCTATATGTTTGGATGTGGAGGAGGCTGGAGAAGAATTCTTTTTAAAGGTGAGTTGGTTTTTTGTTTGTTTGTTTTTGTTTGTTTTTCAGATCCAGTTTGCCCATTTTGTGGAAGTTATATTTTGGATCAATAGAAATTTTTCTTAGTCTCTTGAAATTCTAGAAAGATTCAAATATACTTCAAATACCATCACTTCTTCCATCAAATATCTGCAGAGTCTAATTCACTTCATACATATAAAGCAGTTGTGTTTAGGTGCAGCTTAGCTGTAGTCAAAGGTTACTGGGTTGGAGACTTGATGATTATATTTAAAATGAGCCATCTTGAGCCATCTGAAGGAAATGATAGTGATTTACTTACTACCTAAGTGCCGTGGTTAAACTGAATGAGTAGACTACTAGCTTGCAAATACAGAATGCTAGATTTTGCCATCTTGACTCTGAGACCTAGTTTTGTTCAGCTTTTGTTGTGGTCTATTTGGTTTCTTTCAGTTTCAGCAAAAGTAAAACTGTTGGCTTCTGTCCTTTTCTGCCCAGAGAAACAAATGAAAAAACCTACTATTGAAAAGCAAAYCCACATATTGGTGATCTGCGATGTCATTAATACCACAGGCTAAGAACTGTAATTTTGTAAGGATTATGTATAGAGGAAGTGGGCTTCATAATGTGCCTGATTGATTGATTGTAAAACAAATGACTAAAATCAGAAATGGATTTGTTTACCATTTTGAGCTTCAGCTGATGCATCTTGAGTATTGCGGTTAGTGTGAATACCGCAGTCCTTTGGGAGTCAAGTAGCCTTCTCTAGCAAAGCTGTTCRTAGCTGTACAATATAACCAGAAATCGTGCTCAAATACAGATTCAGGAGTCAGTAGCTAATTACTAGCACTAAGGATCCCAGGTTTTCTTTGAATGACTAAACCTACTGAGAGCTCCCAGTTCAGGCAGGCATTCAAGAATGCATTTTGCTTTAAGAATATTAAGTCCAGTGACTTCTATTGGATTTCATTAGTTAGTTTAATTTAAATTTAGTTAGATTTAGTAGATTTAGTTTAGTTTAAAGTTCAGGCCATACTGGGGAAACCTGCTGAACTGGGGGCCTAGAGAACAAGGTAGACAGGTGACAGTGCTTAAAAATGTGCCCATGTGTGCCAGGCACAGCCAGAGTCTTAAAATCTAATGGCTTGTTTGGAAATTGAAGGGTCACAATTTAAAGAACAAACTTGTTTGAACTGTGATTAGAGCACAGCCTGGTCGAGGGAACACACTCATCCCTATATGTACATGTATATACCCACCAGGCTGCTATGCTGGCTCAAGATTTGTTGACAGTCACATCTGAGACATTTACATTAAACCTATATAGTATGTTACAGGTTAGTTACTAGTAGTATCTTAACCTGTTTCACAAATAAAACAGGTATACTTTTCTGATGAGTAAGGAAACCTTACTAGGAGATTTTTAGATAAGCTTGTGCAGTTGCCTGATTTGAAATTATTTTGTGCAACATTAACTTACTATTTCATACATCAACCTATGCTAGACGTTAGGTGAGACTTGTGCAATGTTGTACGTTTGATTCCACTGAGCAGCACTGTGTGGATTTGAGCAGATCTGAAAACCAAACTGAAAGCAGTATTTGTTTCCTTGTATAGCATGCAGGGTACAAACCTATATTCTTTAATTCCAGTGGTTTTACTCTTTTTCTATGTTGCGTGTTTTGTACAGAGAGCAGACCACTGGGTCAGCCAGGGCATYAACTGGCTTTCAATGACAGCTGAGGAGAATAGCTTCAGTTATGCATAGGTGGCTGTAGCAAATACTGTCCATCTTCTGACACATGGCCTGGGATAGCTAGCCTGACAGTGTCAACCCCTGATAACCTGTCCAATCTTTCTACTGAGCAACAYTTGTTGCATACACACCTTTTGAACTATGTATATGGCTGGTCCTTACATAAACCTGCTCGTACTGGAGTTGAGTGGGCATTAAAAGGAGAAGAGTTAGTTCATGCTGTTGAGTGGAGGGGAAAAAGGTGCYCTTTCCCTTCTCCATCTAAAAGACAGTGGTTTTCTTTGGGTGACTGGCAGATGGTCTTTTGGATTGCTTTCAGTTTGGTTTTCAGACCTGCTCAAATCCATATGAAGTAGTTCTTGTGTTGGTCCTGGAAAGTCAGAGGTAAATCTGCTCATCTGCAATAGCAGTGTTCACCACATGATTCTTGYTGCTGTAGCTAAGTGGAGTGCAGACAGATGGTTGTGAAGGTGGAAAATATCCTGATTTTAGAAAACTGTTTATTTCAGATATACTGGTTAGGAGTGTTATTAGCAACACAGAGCATTAGCTTTAGAGCCTTGTGCTTAAGGAAGACACTACACCTATTTTCCCTCTTGTTCCCAAAATCACAGGTCTAGCAATACAGCCATCTGATCTGGGGACATCAACAACCTCTAAAACTGGAGGCAGTGATGAGGTCTTTTGTGTGCACAGTTGCCAATAYAAAAGAAGAGGACGTACTCTTAGATACATATATATACAAAACATGTCAGCATCTCTCTTTAAAACACACAGGGAGATAAAGTAATGGAATGAGTCATCAAATTTACCTCTGCAATAAAAGTTGCTTTAAAGACACTTTCCCCAATATAATAATAACATAGAGACTTGGGTTTTGATGGACTCATCTGCCTAAGCTTCTGATTAGGACAAAGGGAAAAATAGATCTACTGTGAGGACTGGATTCTTGGCTCTTCAGTAATGCTACTGCAGAGCCTCCTCAGAAGGCAGAAAGGATATCTGCAACATACCACAAATCTGTTACCTCTGTATGTACCAGCCCTCAGCAAGACCTATTCTGYTTGTCCAGGCTCTGCACAATTCAGGTTAGCATCAATGTGTAAGTATCTGTTTGCCAGTCTGAATTACAATGCCTCAGAAGCTTTTTGTATCCAAATAGTCAAAGTTCAGAGGGTTTTTGGGGGTGTAGAGGGGAATTAAGAATTGATTCTAAACAGTTTAAATGGTTAGGGAAAATCTGAGGTGACTTTGGTAGGTTTTGAGTCAAACTTGTCTGGCATGGTCCTGAAAGGGGCTGTGCTCTCAGCATCATGCAGTACTGGTCTCTCCACAGCTGTAAAGATAGCTGCCAATAYGTGCTGTAAGAGAAGCACATGGAAGCATCTGGGTACGTACATCCCTAGTGCACATACTCCCTGAACATTCCTAGGACTGAGCAACATGTTAAGAAGCAGGATTTCAATCTGTTGCCTCCTGTCATATTACCTTGAATACTTGTTGAAATACTGTCCTACAGGTTTCCCTCCTCATTCAATTTTGTTAGAGGAAAAATATCAAAATGCTTCCAGGCCTCATGGATTTTAGTGAAGCAGCAGTTTAGATCTGGGTTTGCTTGTAGACATAATCTTAATGTTAAGAATGAAGTATTTATTAGAAGAGTAGCCATTACACCATCTGTCACAAATGCACTTTTCTACTGAAGAACTAGAACATCCTTGTAACCAGTGTGTGCACCTGGGAACTGGATCCTGTGCTCTCCAGGAKCAAGTACAAAAACAGGCTGGGGACTAGATTGCCCAACAATGTGTCAGGAACAGCATGTTCTCTTTTTGGTCCAKTTCATGACTTCAAGAAAATAATTACCTTTCTCGGCATCTCAGCTTCCTCACCTACAAAAGAAACGATGATAATTCTTTGCTTCCCTGGTATTAAGCTAGCTTAATCAATAACAATAAATTATTTTAGGTTCTTTGTTGAGAAGACAGTCAAGAAATTCAGAGCTATGCAATTAGATATAGCAGTTTGTTGCCAATCAAGGTGTATCAGCTGACCATTATCTTAGAGGAATCCACAGGGAGATGAAATATCACTTCTCTGAAATTTAAGTATTGATTAATGATCAGATGCATAACAAAGAATAGTTTTACTGGGTAAGTTTGCCCTGCGGCCACTGGACAATGCTACAGGGAAAGCATAACAGGGCCCTTCCCTGTTTTTTTCCTCAGCTTCTACCAAGCAKCAATTCAGGGACTTCTTAAGCCAGAATTTGCATTTGGATGATCATGTTTAATCAGCAGTGATGGATACGTTTTCCAAAAACTTGTCTAATCATGCTCTCTCTTAAGTTATTGCTAGCACTTGATTCTGATTTAATTAGTGTTGTATGAAAAGAGCACTTCCTTCTGTTTCAAACCTGCCACCTTCTCGCTTTGTTTGCTGCTGCCTATTATTCCTTGTGCTTATGAGAAACAGTGATTTGCTGTTTCCTCATATTCCTTGTTTTTCTTGTGATTTTTTTAGAGACCTTGAGCATATCTTCATGGCCTCTCCATGTTGTTGTTGTTGTCCCCTTCAATCCAGGGAGGCCCATTTTGCAAGGGAGTGCAAGTTCCAAGGTTAATGCTGTGACTTGGCAGCAATCCCTAATTTGACCTTTTTAATCAAAGCTGTGCCTCGACTGTGCTTTCAGATTCCGGCAACTCATTGCAGAGTATGAACCAGAAGTGCAGGAAATATCACGACTCTTCCGCTCCGTCCTGCAGGAAGCTGCTGAGAAGATCAAAGAGGAGGAAGAGGCCAAGAAGCTTGCCAGGCAATGGAACACAAAGAACAAAACCAGCCTCTCCTTAACAACGTTTAAATCCCGGTCCAGGATTTCCCCATTCATCAGTGACATCAAGACCATCTCTGAGGATGTGGAACGGGGCACCCAGCCTACTAGGAGGGTTTGGAGCATGCCAGAATTTCGGAATGCCAAGGATTACTGACTCTATCCAGAACAAGGTTTTTAGACAGTGATCTTTTTAACTCCCTGTTAACCCTTTTTTATCTCTGCCATTTCTTCTTTGTTCCAGYTCTCTCTTCCTGTCTGCCTCTCTTGGAAGTTGTGTCCATAGTAACTGCTGCCAACACATGCAGTCTGTGACACAATTTATTACCAAACATGCTAGCCTTTCCTTTAATTTAGTAGGATTCAGTAACCTTAAGGGCAGGGGTCACTATCTMATTTTTATTATGGCTTTCTTGTGGGAGATGAATTAGTTTTGTGATGYCTCTCTTACCCTCCTCCCTCCAGCCTGCATGTAGTTATCTACAAAAAGTTTTGGCCCAAGCTATGGAGAGCTGCTGGCTGCAGCAGTCTTGCTGAAAGTGAGGATGTTGCTTGCATGAGTAAGGCTTGCAGGATCAGGCCTGTGAGTTGTTAGAACCAAACTTTCCTAACTAATAACCTTTGTTAGTGCTACAGGAGACTTTTCACATGTAAATGCAAAGCACTGCTTTTGACCAGCTTTTTTTTTTTTTTTTCCTGATAATCATTTAGCAATCAAACTGGAGTAGGCACAGGCCCAACCTTTTTGAGACAGAGAACCAACATTGTTTCACAGCAACCAGTTTCTGCATGCTCAGGTTTCTTGGGTATTTTCTTTTTTTATGCAGGCAAACACCCCCAAACCTGGCATGTGCAGAGTAGATAGAAATCTAATGACTTGCTGTGTAGGCACACCAGCACATACATCAGTGCTGTGTCAAGCACACTGCTCGGTCCTTGGTGTTCTGTTATTAAGTAAGTAAGTGCTCCACCTCATGTCCTAGTAATAGCCCAGTGGGCCAAAATTAGTATTTATCACCAAGCTTGAAAGAGCAGTGGAGTACAATGTCATTGTACAGAAGAGAAGGGTGAAGGGAATCAGCAGTCACCTACAAGGCTCTTTGTACAGGCCAGAGAATTGAGGTCACTTTAACAAGCTGCTGCTCTGAGCTACTGAAGGGCTCTAGTGGATGAAGGTCTGTTCCATAATCCTTCCCTCATGAGTGCTCAGAAGGGAGCTTTTCTGTGTATCAGAGGCTGTTGGCCAGTGACCTGATACTATTACAGGAGATTCACTCTTCAATACAAACCAAGTAGCCAGTAGGCCAGCACAGTTCTGAAATGACACTTCAAGGAAACAGGAAAATGCCACTAAAGATAATTTAACTCAGCAKCCTTAGGGAGAAATCTCACCAGAAAAGGAAGGGAAAGAGCACTCTGAAAATCATGGTTCCTGTAGAGAAGCTAAGAGCTTGTATGCTTTGTGGTGACCAGCAGGAGCTGGAAAAGGAAGAGCACCGTGTATGATTAGCTTTTGAAGAGTCATCCCAGTGGGATATAACCTTCTGGAGGACCCCCTAGCGTTGTTGTTCTTTTGCCTGTTTCTGACTCTTTTCCCTGGGGATCTTTCTTTGCWGCAGCATGTGGGTACTACAGCCAAGATAAAACACTTTGAGGCTGTGCCAACCCTGGGATGAATTCCAGCACTTGAAATCTATCCTAGACTATAAACCTACAGTTTCTTCCAGTGGTGGGGGAGGGCACCATAAAACAAAAATCAAGATTAAATCCTTAACAGCTCTCTTAGGCTGTGGGGTTCTGCTCTTCTTCTTTCTCTTCTGGGCAAGCCAAGCCTGAACCTGTGGCTTTCCCCCTGGCACCAAGCTGGAGCTTCTAGTCCCTTGATAAACACTGCTGCCAGCAGCCCTTCTGTGGACATGAAGCAGAGGCCAGTCTTCATCAAAAACTCAGGGCTTCCATTTACAGCATCCAGTTTGGGCTGGGGCTACTTCAACTCCAGGTCAGTGAGAGAGAGTTTAAAGCCTTCTGACAATCAGCTTGGTGTTTTTCAGCTGTGTGTCCTTGTGCAGTAATATGTGACTGTGTAGATGAAGTAAAAAAAAAAAAAGTCTGTCATATTTAGCAGAGTCTTAGCTAYTTAGAAGCTTTAAAATAAAAAAGCATTCTTGTTTTTAAAAAAGTTAAGCATCTTTTTATTTATTTGTAAGATAGTTGTATGGTACTGAAGGCTGAGACAGGGTCATGAGTTTCATCCTATGGCTCCCTAGTCATTTTATTTGCATTTGTGTTCTGTTTTAACACCTTCAGTATTGACTGTATTGATGCAATATTTGATGGACTGCTGGGAGAGGACGGTCATTCTGATATAGTGATATAAAGCTCTTTATTACTGTACAGCATCTGTAATGTGCTCACTCTTTCCTGAGGAGAATGGGGAGCAATTAACTTCCCTACACCCCTGTACAAGGCTAAGGGAGTTACCCAAAGGGTGTTCACACTATCAGAGCACCGTGTAACCATAGTATGTATGTGCTTCATTAATAACGTTCAGCAAACACACAGACACTGTTCTTGTTTTATGGTCAGCAAGAAGAAACAAATCTGACCTTTGGTCAAAGCCACAAATGGAAGCCAGGCTGTAGCAGTGCCTGCTACAGCCTTCATGCCTTGACTTACCCATTATTTCTATTTCCACAACAAAACTCAATCCAGGCTTTCAAGCAGTATCATACTCTCACTGTATCTCTTCTGCAGGCTACACTTGGCTCACAGTAGCATGTGATCATAAAGGATACTCAGGTACCAAAGTATAGGGAATATATGMTTATTACATGCTATCTGGTGCTTCTTTTACACCTACCAGAGTACTATGTTTGCCTGTAATCAGCTCCGTGGAGGCTGTGACCCTCTGTACTGCTTGTACACCRGCAGGTACCAAAGCAGAGTAGGAGAGGTGGCTGGGATAAATGACTACTGCCTTTTGCTTGTGACACTCGCTTTGCTTAGGAATGCAGTAGCCAGAACCATAACCGTTCCTTTGGCCAAAGCGTGCAGTGACAGGCAGTCGCTGACACTTGGCCTAATGCCGCACAGTGTGTGGCTATCGTAACACTGGAATTTAGATCAGGAGAACGCACCTCCTGATTGTTCCCACCTACTGAGCTGTGGTTCATGGTACTAAGCAGGCTCAGAGCATGCAAACTGGATTCCTTTTGGATGAAGCATTGCAGCTGGCATGCAAGCAAACAGACCATGATGCTGGACTAATGCTGATCTGAAACTGGTATGGTTTAAACATGAGGTCCTCCGCAACAGCTCTCGTCCTCTAGAGCAGTGCTCCTCTTGGGCTGCATTACTTGCAAATATAAACAAACATTCCTACACAGCCTGGATGCAACACTGTTCTGCTGGGCTTAGCCTCTCCTGAGAGCTAGTCCAGCGTCCTAATTCTTAAAGGAGAATAAAACATCAAATAGCACAACTGCATTAACAAATGAATGGACTGAACAAGACTTATTCCAAAGCCTCAACCATTCTTTCATAACTGAGCAAGAGTTTTGGTGTCAACCCAGCACATTGGCTGATTTACCCTCGATGCGGGTGTTACAACACTGTCCAAAGGCCATTCTGTTACTCCAGGGAAGTAGCAGCCTGTGATTTRCTATCCATTCAGACAAGTAAGGACAATATCGCTACAGCCCCTCAGCTGCTCAGCTTCAAGGAGCTGAAACTACTCAGCACCACTGCTCACCTGAGAGAGACCATGCAGCCCTGCTTCTGCTGACAGGCCAGATGTCATAGTAGCCTGCAAGGATGTGCAGGAGGTGAAGTTCCTCACCAGTATCCGGATATAGTTGGGCAACAGCATCAAGCCCTGGGGCAGTGGAGTAAGCTTCGCAGGAAATACCTGTCTGCTGTGGTTGCACTGTTTATACAYTATATCATGGAGAATTAAAGCAAATCTGTAAAATATAAACTAAATTTCTGTATTTGTTGCCCTTAATTATAGATCTCTTGAAATACAATCTGTCCGCATCTAGCCATACACAACAGCTGTTCCAATGCCCTACTGCACAACTGTGTGTGTATCAGAGGAGGGCAAGAATGGGTAGAGAGACTTCAGCTAAACAGAAAACATCTTCTCACCACATGGTMTGAATGTAACTGCCTGCATTCTACCTGGCTACTTCTACACAGGGAAACAAACAGTTCCTAAGATTTAAGGAGATAAATAGCTAGAATCAAACAACTGYAAAGGTCTGAAATTCTCTGAAGCTAAGTGGTTTACAAGTACAACTTTTAATCTAAGTCTCGATCAACATGCTTCCAAGCACATCTTAGGTTAATCAGTATTACCACAAAATGAGAAGTTGTAAGTGACAAAATGGTTAGAACCCCTTCTTATTTGCAGAGGCCCACAGCTGGATCAGGACTTCTCATGCTAAGCATTGTATATGCAAAGCATGCATGTGATAAACAAGAAGAAACATTTCTTCCCCCACACAAAGCATCACCAGAGCACAGATCACATCACTCAGCACACTGTGGCGATCAGACAGATGAATGGTTCCAAAAGGGACTACCCGAGTTCAGAGGGTAAGTAAGTTAACCACAATGGTCAGGATGCAGCCTACAGCACAGGCCCTGAGCCGCTCCTTGCCAGAAGCTGTGAAAACRTAACAGTGGACAAGCACATGCTCTCTGCTGTTTCTTACACTCTTTCCCCAAGACATTGCTACATGCCTCTCTTATGAGGAGAGCTATGGAGGGCTGGGCCTTGAATGTAAGGCTATGCTCAAGTTCCTGTGTTCTGCCTCACCTCCCTGATACAGGACACCACTGCACCAGGATTTTGCCAAGAAAGCATTTTGGGAAGCACACCAGACCGCAAGAGTCAGAGAACACTGTTGGCTGTGCCTGCCAGAGGGAAGACTGTTGGGCCCCCCCTCAGGCCCACTCCCACGTGCCAGGCAGAGACCTCGCAATCGCCGCGCCTGCCCTTCCGCAGCAGTGCCGTCCGCGCTGTGGGCTGTCAGCACAAGGGAACGCTTGTTCCTCTGTATGGTCAGACAAGCCGGCTTTCAAGCTGGCTCACGGAAGAATGATACTGTTCTGACCCTGAGAGCTGGGCCTCAGACCCAGGTCTCTCAAAGAAAGACCCTGACATGTATTTTCTGTGCAGTTGCTGCATAAAGATATTCTCAAAGTAAGGGAAAAATCTTTCCCTGATCAGATTGTAATGAGCATAACAAAGGGCACGGGAAAGTGCTACAAGAAACACAGTGAATTATACAGTGATTCATGAACACCAGAGTACAGTACARTTAATAAAATTATGAATCCCTAGGGTCTTAGCTGGACCAGATTATAGCACTCAACATAGTATCTCACCTCTGTATTTTAGTCAATTACATTTTGTCTCAACCAAGTAAAATCTAACCTGGCCCAATGATAGATATGGCAGAAACATGGGAAAAAGCATGCATGTTTTCTGTATCATAACATTTATTCTCAAAACATAATTACCGTTACAGCTATTTAGTGACTATTATGCCATGTTCTTAGAGGCCTCCAGCAGGCTGAGGTCCACATCCTTTTCCAAAGTACTCATCCTCAGAAGTGTCAGGTTGCCTAATGCAACAGATTGCACTCGATTTAGACTGAAGATAGTTTAAATAACCAGATGTGGTATGATGCAGTGACAGTGAAGTACTCCTCAGGTTTTTATATTCTGGCACCAGAGCTCTGAAATTATTTAACAGATGGAGAAGATCGCAGTTCCATTTCTAAAGAACTCAGCAGTCCCAGGAGAAGAGCTGGTCCTTCCAGGTCCCAACTGGTGCTCAGCTGATTGCTCCTGTTTCATTCAGCTGCTTTGAAGTTAAAGGTGTTCTCTGCCTCTATACGCAAGGCCTGGCATAAGAGGCTACTGTCTGTTCCCAGCACAGCCAAAAATGAACACACACGAGGTTAAATTAATAGGCCAGCAGTAACAAGTGTGCCCTGTAAACAACATATAATTAGGTCTTTTCAGGTTTTGAACCCTTCATAGGATTTCCAGAGTAAGAAAGCACAAAGCCAATGTCCAAGACAAAAAAAAGCCCAACAGTTTTCCCTGACAGTCTACCTGGACAGCAATGCCATCTGCTGGTAGATTTTACAGCAGCGATTAACCAGGAAAAAGCCAGCAACTTTCTAACCTGGCCTTTCCCCACGCTTGCAGATTCCTCTTGCACARTGCCTGGCTCACACTGTCATTGCTCCACGTCACTGTCACCTAGAGAACAGCTCACGAATGAAGAGCAGAATGAACACAACTGATACTAGCTGTAGTGTTTAATACCTTACTGGAAGGCAGTAGTTGGCATGATATCAGAACAGTTGTMTTAAGCACTGTGCCTCTGTAGTCAATGTACATTTATCATGCTTAAAAAGGCTGAAAATATGCTTCCTTAGAGCCATCAGCCCCAGGCCCTGTYCTCCCCCACAGAAAAGTCTAGAAGTTTCACACTTATGAATCATAATTTAAGAAGATCAGAATCAAACAGGAAAAAACCCCAAACAAACAAAAAAGAAAACACACCCTACTCTCAACAGCCAAATAAATAACAAACTCTCCTGAAAATGAATTTTGATAACTCATTTCATCCAGATATGTCCATATACAGCTGGGTGTTTGCCACTATTTTTAGCTAAGGAGCAGCTCTTCAAAAGCTCATCATCCTACAGCCTCAAATATAAACGAGCCATCAGACRGCAGGATATTCAGCTGTGCCCAGGACCTCATACACTTTCAGGGGAACCCACTACTACTTAAAATTCAACCATATATTGCCCAAATAGGAGYGGAGCTCCCAACCTTTAGAGCTGAGCAAGAATTTTGGAAATACACCCAGCGAGAGCAGGAGGTGTATGTGTAACACGTACAGTATCAGAGCTCCATCCAGTGGCCAGGCCTCCACCTGCACCTCCCCAGGGCTGCTTCAGCAAGCCTGTGGCCTCACACAAGTTATGTCAGCCCTGTTGCCTTTCAGTTTTCCCTRGATATAGAAATCTTTCAGTTTTCCCTGCTGCAGGTGGAGACATTAGACAGATGACAGGGAAGCTCGTATACTCCTGCAACATGAACCATACAAGAACATCAAAATAGCACAAGTTGTCCATGTTTAACTGTACTCAGTGTGGAACACGTGGCAAAATTGCAGCCTCACTCAGTGCTGTGGGATCATGCCTCCTAGTTCAATGGAGGCAAGTACCTCCAACAGAACRTGGTATTTTATTAGTATTTTGTCATTTTGATCTCTTGTACATTTTTGCACAGGCCAGGGAGTTAAGTTCAGTCAAATCATAAAGGAAGCAGAAGACTAACAAAGGACTGCATTGCCCTCGCGAACTGGCTGAATCACTTCAYTACTTACATCAACTCTCCTTAATGTTTGGGACTTAGTCTGTTTTCCCCAAGGAAAGAAACTTATATAACTGCATTCTGTCCCCTCCCAATAACTTTTAAGCCCACTGCAAATTTGTACCACATTAAGGTTGAGAGATCTTTAAAAAAAATAACAGATTCCTTTCTCATTGCATGACAATTAGCAGCTAGATCCACAAAGTCCAAATGAGCGCTCTCGCCATAGGAAAGATGAAAAGCACACAACCATTACGCACRTGTGCCTGCTAACTACAGCACAAGTGAGAGGCAGGGCCAGTGTGGTAGCAAGGGCTTAAGGAGCAAAGGGCACAAATCCCAAAGGACCAAGTTTTATCAGTTCTGCTGCTTGCCGCACATCTTGGTGATAATGGGAGAGAACACTTATAAAGAAAGGAGCCAAGGAAAAGGTCACGACAGCAGCAACTCATAGAATATCTCTCTTTTCAACACTGATTTTTCTAGAATTTCTGTTGTTTAAAAAATATATACACATGCACACACACATAAACATATCTGCATATAAACACAAATATGTATATTAAAAAAAAAAAAAAAAAAAGCAGTTGAGCTCTGCATGATTCCCAGAACAGAAAACGGTACAGGTCAAGAGAGGGGTGAGATAGGGAAAATTCCATCACACACACAAAAAAAATGCAAGTTTCGTATCTGAAAAACTTCCAGCATTTACCATTTTAACAGGAATCTCAACTTCCCAGCCAGCTAAGCCTTTGCAACCCCTTATCATCTGTCCTTTGCCTCAACTTCTGACACACCAGAACTGCCATCCATCTCTATCTCACGACTTTTTTGTTTTTCCGTATTCTCATCTTCCCTCATGATACCTACTTTTTTGGGGTCTATCTCCCATTTGCATATCATGTTGACATTCTGCGCTGCTACCTGGTTCCCTCATGAAATACAGCTCTAGAAATTTACATCAGGTTCCTCTAATCTCTTACCTTATAACCATCTTCATGTCTGCTTCAGTCTCTAACAGCTGCAACAGTAACTTAAAGCACTATTAAGAAGCTATTCTTTGGTTTAAGCAGCAACCCAAGTGAAACTCTTTCCTGAGGAGAGGTAGGCACACCTGAAGGCACCTACAGTTATTCTGACTGTATGGGCCTATCTCTGCTACTGACACAGGAACCTGTTGGCCAGCTCCAAGCAGCAAAGACACTATAGTCTCACCAAGCTGCACGCACGGGAGCCCCACATGATCTCCGTGCAGGTTTCTGGTGAAGGCTGGGAGAAGGAAGGAGGCAACATGAACTCCCACCTCTTTAGACATCCAAAATCCACATGGAGAAAGGTGGGAAAGAAAAGGAGGTTTATAAAAGCAACAACCACAGGGAAGTTTCAGTCAGCACTCGTATCTTACTGGGCAGGAAAGAATAAAACCAAATCAGAGCAACAGAAGTTACAAAGTTTTCTAACAGAAATGCTAGCTTAGAAATAAATCCTAACATAGAAATATTTCAAAGCTTGACAAGGGCATACTCAGAACGTTAAAACCAAACAGATAAAATTCTCTTCTGCTTCAAAACAGCAAATAAAAGTCTCACAAGTTCTTTTTTCCTCTCCTTAAGAAAAAAAAAAAAAAGGTCTGACTCATTTTTGTACAGTCAGAGCTGGCAATGACCAAAAACCAAACTAAAAGAAGAACAAACCACATCGCGTTACTAAAGGTTACTAAAGGTCCTTTGCCTTTTCCCTACTGGCCCAATACTGAAGGAGTTTTTACAAGATTTCACAAGCCAGACTGAATATGAGTAAGACAGCAAAAAGCAGATTAAGTTTGAACCTTCTAACCAATGAAGTCCTTCATAAAGTGAGAYTTCTGAATTTTCCACTTCCTATTTGCTTCTGGACTGGCTTCGATCTTGCTGCATTTTCTTCTCCTTTGTCCAGAAAATAATACTAGTTTTACATATAATGTAACATATGAAATGGCAAGAATGTTGGTATCTTATGAGAGTGTGTTTGGAATTAAGTCTGTTAAGACAAGTCAAGAGACAAGAGCTGCTTATCTGCACAAGATGTTTTGGCATCTCCAGATACAAGATACCAAAGYAGCACGAACCAAAGTGCGATCCCATGAAGCAAAGAAGGAGCTTGGGGCTTTTTTGTTTTTCCCTACTGGCATTTCAGAAGAGTGCTCCCCCAAAAAATCTTTCTATCACAAGGTTATAGAAGCTAAGGAAACTCCAGTTTTTATCTATGTCTTTTCATGAATCAAGGACATAGGCACTTGCTCTTTGGAATCACGGTTTCAAGAGTTACATCTTTGCAACAATTACAAAAATGTTTCACAACAAAAACTATAAAAAAGACAGGTTTCTGGCATCTTCAGAAGGTTTCACACATCAAGTAGTTTCAAAAGTATCTCTTGAACAATGGTGTGCATCTAAGATTCACCCAAAACACTCAGACACAGACACAAAGAGTTTTCTTTTTGTTTGCTCTTTAACAAATTCCCCACACTCTGACCACTGTACACCTCATACATCTCTCGTCAATTATCCTTGACCTCTTTTTTCATGTGTACCTAAGCTGTAGTTCTTRAAGCGCACTTGCTACAGAAGCAATTCAAGCAGAATTCCCACCTCAGGGTTATGTCATATACTCAACACAGGTGCCTGCTGGTAATCAAAATTCAAAAGTGAGCAAGCAGTGAGTGAACTACTGAGGCTAGCGCACACACTCACATTACATTGGGGTCCAGCTGCATATCCAGACCAGTCTTGTCTCACAGTGGACTAGCAACACATCTGGAAGGAACACTGCCTGCCTTTGGATCATTCTTATGGCTCTTTCTCTTTCTTTTAGGCTAAGATATGTGATATGTTTTGAAGGTCCTCAGACAGGGGAAGGTTTGAATCACAGGATCAGAAAGGCAGGCCAGATCTCCACGGTTTTCAGCCCTGATATCTGCAGCTGCAGAACTGGTGGCAAACTATCTATGGAGTGAATGCTGCCTTTGAACAGCTGATCCAGATAGGCAAACAAAACCAAACACCTTTCCTGCTTCTGTTTCAGGATAAAAATATTCAGCTACCTTTATTACTCCAGAATATTTTACTCTTACAATTTCTAGTGATAGAGAGTAATAAACTGTCCAGAGAAGAATTATATCTCAAACTCTGAAAGAAAATAATGTATTAATGAATGAACTCTCAAAAAATCATTTATGTAAAAGTATGTTCTATTTACAAAGGTCAGCTTGCTCTTTAGGACAAGTAAAACCACTGCTGGAAAAACATATACATATAGAAATGCCTCATCTTTCAAATAAACATTTACAGATATTGTTTCATTTATGCTACTAAAAACATTAAGACATTTGAAATTAAGAGTGCATTCTGCATGCAGCTAGGATACAAATTATGTTATTAGCCATCAGTGTATCATTTCTTATCATTGTCAATGACACACTATTAGGCTCTTTTTAAACATCACAGCCTGGCTATTACCTTAGGATCTCAAAAGGAGGACATGGATCTTCATTAACAAGTTATCAGTTGCTCTTCATTCTGCCATTAAAAAGGACATCCTGATTGTCTTCCGAGCAGGAGAGTCTGGTCTTGTCCAAGTTGGTGCCCTTTTCCCKGAGTTCCCCTTCAGCATTTTGCTAGGCATGATGATTGTTGGCTTGGTAGATTTGCAAGTCCTTGGTCAGCACTCTTTCCATCATAAGGCAGAGTTCAGAAATTCAAGGAGCTCTGCACGGTTCCGGTCTCTCTGTAGAGCACAAAAGTAGAGGTAGGCGTTCAACAGACCTTTACTCAATGGGCCAAATGCTGCATAAGCCTGCTTTCTGTGTGGGTTTTCACAACTCAGCAAGCTGTATAGCAAGTGCTATCACATTCAAATGGCAGATATTACTTGCTACCTGATAGGTGTGAATGTCTGGAGCAAGTGTAAGGCAACAGGTACTCAGGAGAGATGCTGTAAGAGACAAGCTGTCACTGTCACTATTTCATGATATTTCTAAGTGGCTGCCTGCAGAGGCTCCACTGAGTTGTCAATATGTAGCTCACAGCCTGCTCAGGAGGGACCTCGCAAGCAGAACAGATGCAATTCTCTGGTGTCTAAGTCAACTTTCTCTGGTCTGCCAACTTTTTCATCCCTTTCCTTACACTGTAGACACAGCAGGTCTTGTGTTCTGGGATGCATCAAGTTTCTGATGCATGAGCAGCAGCTTGTCAGATAATAGAAAGGAACCATGAATTTAGGCACTTTCTAAAGATGCTCCACTAAGCATCATATGAGATGCAAAGAAGCATCATAAAAATTGCCCTGAACAGTCAAAACACTTGGTTCCAGTGTTTTAAAGTCACACACAMAAAAAAAAGTTGAATCTTAAAATATTGTGAATAACAGATGTTGTTCAATTCAGCACACTCACGACCATGACCACCTAACCCAAGCAAGGAAGAGACATCTTTGACAYTGAAGGATTATAACAAGGAGGTTACTCGGACAAGGCTAGCAAGTCAGATTCAGCATGATTTATCCCAGACTTTAACACTACTGAAAATAGCTTTGATTAAATTTAACACAGAATGCTCGAGTGTATTTTGGCAACTATTGAATGAATTATTATGAATCAGAATCCAAACTGGGTACCTCCCCAAAGTAACACTTTACACATACGATGAGTGTCAGACACTCTCTTGTAGATCACTCTAAGGTGTGAAAACTGCTGAAAAGGGCCAACCTATTATTTATGCACTGAGTCTAAATACCCATACCAATACCACAAGATGTTATTATTTACGACATCAAATTCCTTGAGAGCCTCAGGAAAAAATGTGACTGCTTTGAGAGAATGTGTGAGCATATGGTCCTAATAYTATCATCTTCTTCTCTTCCTCTCTAAATAATGGCTATTCTCACACTCATAGACAAAAATAGATGAAAGCAGGAATTACCACATCTGATCACAAGAGACTGGAAAGAGAGGAGGACAATTAAAAAYGGGGCAAGTTAATCAATGGGAACARCCATAAATCAGCTAAGCATGACAAATGAATTCCGAGTACCTACACATGCATTCTTTGGTCATCTAGTCATGCCTGAGTATTCCAAGCCCACTCACATATCTCAAAAATATATATCCAAAAGAATGAATTTAGATTTCTCAGATGGCACTATAGCCACGTTAAAAGTTATGTTCAACTTAAAACTCTTAGCTATAAAATCTATTCTTCTGAAAAAGACAAATATTAGGGGAAAAAAAAGAGAAATATGACTGTCCTTTTGGACATACAGACTATTTYCATCCATTACCTCTTTATCCTTCTTAGTCTTCTTTATTTTCATCTTAATTTTCTTTCCTGTTATCATGCTGTAGTTTTCATTCTTCTTTTTGTTTTTAAAGAACTAAAATGAAATCACATATTGGATGAAAATAAGCGTTGCTTTATTTTGAAATGTTACAAATCTTAACGATAGTTATCGAAGTATAAAGATAATTGTCTGTCAAAAAAAAATTGCTTTCATTTGTTCATGACAAAATTGATGTTGAGACATCAACAGTGTTCAGACAATGTTGAGACAAAAATGTTCAGACATTTTTATGACTGGAAAGATTGTGTAGATGAGGAATATAATAGGATGTTAGATGCAAACATACATACCTTGGAAAGCTGGACAGGTCCCGCTTTCTCTCTCTTTTTCTTCTTTTCTTTCTTTTTCTTCACTTTGTTCTCTTTTTTCCTCTTCTGCAGGTGTAAGATACATATTCCAACTCTTTACAGATGCAAAAGGGAATAAAAACAACCCACAACTAGCCTTTCACTGCCTTGGCTAGTCAGACAACCCCTATTGCCTGCCCTTACCACTGCTGAACGCATACACAGAAGTACACAAAAAGTAGTGCAACAAGGTTAGCAGCCCTCAGAATCTTGAGAAACAAAACCAGTATGTTCTCTGATTCTCTTTCTTCTAATGTACTTCAAAATATATAAAATCCCACAACAGAATGTCTTATAGAAATGAAAAAAAAAATTACAACAGTGAGAGCCTATTGCTCTCCTTCACTGACTATATACAATTTCTGCCAGAAGAAACTGTCTAAAATATCAAGATTCCTGTTTCTCTTTTCTTTGAAGACCACTTTCAATTCTAGTTGAAACAAATCTACAGACTGGCAAAAAGAACCTTAAATTATTTCTATTCTAACATATAGTCAAGTACATTATAATTACTTATCAGCTGATCAGCWATTGCTCCAGAAGCCTGCTTCACATGTGCACAGCAACAGGCAAAAGCATTAAATCTTACATGAGATTTAAGGTTATGAGGATCTATCTCCCATTCAACTAACTATTGATTTCTCTCAGCAAATGTTTACCTTTTTGTTGTGTTTTTCTTTTTTCTTTTTCTTCGATTTAGATTTAGGAGAATCTAAAATTAAAAAATCCTGTTATTTTAACATTCTGAAAGAGAGATTTGATTTTACATACAAAGCACCTAGAACAAAAAAAATAAGAAAGATTTTACATGAAGTGTGTAATAAGAAAATGCTTTAATTCAAATGAACATATAAAACACTGGCTGAAATTAATCTGGGAAATGCAACACATTAATCATTGAGCAAATCATGTATTTTTCAGTGTCCATATTAGGCCAGTAAGTGGCAGTAACTTACTTATATCAATATATTATACTATTAGAGACAGAATTTCTCTTTTTGCAGCTGTGCTTCACAGATTACAAATCTYTCCGGTATGTTATCTTACATTAGTGTTTTACAACCAGGAATCTAAACTCAGAGAGGAGTCACTAAAACGTATCATAGGGGCTGACAAGCCACTGAAAACATTATCACTGTTTAAAGTGAGGCAAAAGTCCTTTTCATACTTACTTAGCTCATTTTTCAACCTCAAAGTGTAAACCTTGTAGAGCAGAAACCCACAAATTCTATAAGCTGATCATACATTTTACATCTTACACTATCACTGGTATGTGAGGAAGTTGATTCTGAAGCACTGTCTTTGAGAATGGGACTGTAAGCCCAGACAGACTGACAAACGGTCAGTCTAGTCTTCCAGCTGACTACCCTCAAGCTCTGCAGTTTCTTCACAACAAATTCCAAGCAAAAGATAAAACACTATAGAATATACAGGAGCACAGCTAGATTCAACAGTTAGAAGAGTCTAAGGTAAGGCTGCACAAGCAAGGAGGCTTCTTTCGGCCTCCTAATGACAAATGCAGCATTGGTATGTCAAAAGAAATGGTAAGAATGATAGATCACCCTGTCCAGTCTCCTGGTAGAAACAGACTGGACTAAGTGCCCAAAGGGGAGGATATACATCACCACCACCAGAGGGTTTTTACAAATATTTGCCAACATCAGGAAAAGGGGCACATTCAAGAACACTGGGTTTCCTTCCAGGTTCAGAAAAGCGGTACACTGTGATTAGCACAGACAGTTCTGCCCCTTCACCTAACTTGATTCCTTCACCCATATCCCCTCTAGCCTCAGTTTTTATCCGCTGTGATCCTAGCCACAGTCCTTATGATCACAAACCACAGATGAACTCCTCTAGACTTCTGCTGCAGTTAGTTTCCATCGTGCTTCCAACTGTTGATTTTCTGGCCCAGCCAGACCAACTTTTCCTCCTGCACACTCGTTCTGAGTCACCATCCCTTCCCATCTTGCCTTCTCACTGTCTCAGTTTCTGTACTCAGTCACCCTACCTCTCCATGTTCTGGCATCTGATCTGCCTGCTTGTCCCCTGTCCAAGGGGAACACCCCTCCCTGTTCCACCTCTTTACTAGGCTGCAGTCAAGTTCCCATATCCCAACATATTTTCTTCCAGAGATGTCCTTTCTGCATTCAAATTAGACAGTYTGATTTTCCATACAACCTATAACACTAGGAAATTTGGAGAAGGTGGATGGGGGATATCACTGAGAAAGCAGAAAAGTTTCCCCCACTCTCCTTTCAGTTTTTCCAGCCACTGCCCAGTATTTTACAGCCAGAGTTGCAATTGCAGTCTCTAAATAAGAAAAGAGAAAAATATAAAAAACAAGACCAGAAGAAACCTCTATTCTGCTATCCCAAGGAAGGTCAGCTCCACTTCTATTACAGCCAATACATCAGACGTGGACAACTTCTAGCATTCAAGGTCTTTAACTGCAGGTTAGACAACCTATTTCAGCATTCTGCTGCCAGGATGTGTTTCTCCTAGATGTAATTCAGATTTTTCCTGTTGCAATATAAGGTCATTTTTTCTTGTCCTGAAAGTCACAGGCAGATTTTTCTCTTACTCTTCATAGCAGCCACTACCTACACATATATATCTGTCTTAACTTGATTGCCTCATGTCTTTTCTTCTTTAGACTGAGTAAATTCTATTGTTTAAATATGTCCTTTGGAGGACGTTCTTYCTAGATCTTCTGCTCTCCCTTGTGAATGGAAAATTTAGGGAACTTTTTGCCTGTGAGCAAATCTTCAAGCATGCAAACTGATAACTTGGGCCTGATTCAGAATGATTTTTTTCCCCAGATACATATTTCTTGCTATCCTCCTAAAAGACTGATAAATTCTGAATGACTTATTTTGKTTTTTTTTCCAGCTTTTTTCAGTTTTTTTCAGCTTAGTCTAGTTGGAGGCCAAAGTGTAAAATTTTAGTAAGATGTCCAAGGTTGACATATCAGTATCAGAAACAAGGTTTTGGAATGGAATATGGAAATGCATTTTTCATGCTAGAAAACTGTCAGAGCTGGAAAGGCTAAGCAAACTCTCAAATAGTAACTGTTTGGATAAGAGAATCATAGTATTTGACAATGATCTTCTGTACTGCTCATCATCAGTGCAGCACTTCAACAGCCATGCTTATACATCAAGAAAACTCTCACTTGAACAGCCATGCTTATACATTAGGAAAACTCTCCCTCTGCTTTTGTGTGCCATTAACCTTCTGGATACTGGTTGATAACTTTCTTAATAATCGTTCAGAAATACACTTTGGAAAACAAAAAACAAAGAAATGTTGCTGAATTAAAAAGCATACTTCTAATGATACAGTCTCAAAAACTAAGAACATAATGCACAAGAAAGCATGCCAAGAATCCTCATACAGCCAGTGCCTGACATGATATGTTAATTATTTTCAAAAATTTTAGAGTATATCCCATGGCATAAAACTAATTTAAAAATTCAGAAAGTTCCTACTTGTAAGGTACAAGTTCACAAATATGAACATTGTAAATGTAAATRTTAATAACAAATGTTAGACACTTTGAATCAGTCACTGAAGTATGAGAACAAGTAATATGTCCATATAGACACTAAACCCACTTCAAGAGAAGCGGAACTAAGTCTTTGCTAATCTGTGGTGTTAAAAGTATTCTCTTTTCTTCCTTCTTTAGTATAGGCATTCTAGCTTTACTGAGTTGTGTACAAGTAAATGTGGTTTAACTGGGCTAATAATGTTAGTGACTACGTAATTCCAGAAGCACCGTCCAAAAAATAATTAATCTATAACCTTGCGTTATGGGAAGACTAGAAAATCTTAGTTATGTTCGGCAGCAAATTTATAATCACAAATACGAGGTCCAGTATGGGACTGTGAAGCTTCATCTGGCCTTGAAGCTAAAGAGTTTTAGTCAGGAGAACTGTGGTTCATACCATCTTCTCAATCACACTAAAAAGAAAAAACATGCTTCAGTGTTTAGCCTAATGTATCATATTCAGAAAGGGCAATTTGCTCAGTTTATCTGCAATGAAATAAAATATTTCAAAATAGAATATCAAAATAATGCAGCATTACATTTCCCTTGAAGTCGCAAGTTGGACCCTTACAAAAAACCTGCATTACTTTCAGATTGCATCTTTTAAAAAAGACTAAAGTTACTTCAATCCTCCAAGTAAGCACCAGCTTAATACAAAAAGTCTTAACCCTATGACACTTAGTTCTGTAGTCCCACTGAACTCAGCCATTTGTATTAATATACCTTTCATAAGTCCTTATATTCACATGTTTGAAACTTCAAGACCAAAGTAAGACCAAAACAAAAATTTTTAACTCTAGTCTAGACAGGCAAAGTAGAAAAGGATCTGTATTCATTTTATTTTAAAAACATAGAGTTTTAAATACATATGGTATATTCTTACAAAGTAATATTTCTTCGAACAAAATAAAATTTTATTTCTGAAGGTATTTAAATCAACACAGGAGCATGACATTCAGTGTGTAAGGAGGTACTTTAACACTGCCAAAGGCTGTATGACAACACTCCGAACATGCAGTATTTATAATAATCACTTTGTAGCAGTATAGTCACATTTAAAATAAGCTATAAATGTTTCTAAGAATGCTATCAACACAGGTAACCACMACACAGGTAACCACCACTGATACACACTTCAGTACAGTAGCGGCAGCTTACCTCTGCTACTGGAAGAAGACCTCGATGACGAGCGTGACGAGGAGGAAGAAGTGGATGTAGTGGCAGTACTAGAAGATGATGTGGATGAAATTGATGATGATCTGCTTCTACTACGTTTTCGTTTCCTTTTTTCTTTTCCTTAGAATAACACAAGRCAGCAGTGACAAGCATGCTGATAACTATGGTCTACAAAGATGACTTTTCACACAAGTTAAAGCACAACGAAACCTTATTTTTGAGGAGGCTTTTTGATCTCTTGCAGTGTGCCATAGTCTAATACCATCAGTAAGTGACAATGCTGAAAGTCACACTCAAAACACGTTAACTCATGTAAAGGATAAAACAAGTAATACCACAGCAGTGCAACAGAGAAACACCCACCTCGGACTTTCAGCTCTTCTTGTGATGATGCACATAGCGACCTGCTTCTCTCCCCCTTCTTGTTATCCATACCTAGTAGGAGACGCAAGTGCATTGAACAATCTAATTTCTGAAAATTTTAGGGAGGGTAAAAGACAAGACGGCTGCAGAAACAGAGGAAAGCAGAGAATCTCTGCAAGACCGGCGCCATCGCCGTTTCTCACGGAGCACGTTACACGCTACAGTGAGGCCCTGCTTCAGGCCCTCCGCCGCACAAACCAGGGATCTGAGGCCAAAGCCCTGGATTTATGCGGATTTCGATAAACGGGAAGTTAGCAAAGCTTTTTGGTTGGTCGCTCGGTTGTTTTTTGGCACGGAAGTTGCATGCAAGGCTGTTACCTGAGTGCAGGCCCGCGGCTGAGGCTGGCGCTGGCGCTGCCACCCAACGCCGCCGCCGCCGCCGCCGCCGGGCAGCGGGAAGGGCGGGCGCTTCCGCCGCGGCGACCCGGACGGGCTCGGGCGCGGGGAGGGCCGTTAACGGCCGCGCCGGGGGCGGGGCCGCCGAGCCGTTAGCGGCGCGCGGCGGCGGCTGCGCCTTGCCGGTCGGACGGGCGCTTCACCGGCGTTTAGGGGGCAGAGGAGAAAACCCCCACACCCAGGCGTCTCTTCAGGCGGGGGCTCCTCGGCCTCCGGCGTGCCGTTGCGGCGCGGAGGGAGGCCGCAGGCTGTGCGGGCTGGCCCGGGTTCGCCGCTGGGCCCCGCGGAGGCCGCGGCCGCCGGCGGGGCCTCGCGCCCTCCTCCCGGGCGGCCCCACCGCTCTGGTCGTCACCCCCCGGCTACCCGCGCGTTTTTAGGTGCCACCTTCTCAGACGCGAATCGCCCAGGGGAAACTATTACGCTGTTACTGGACTGGAGCAAATCCAGTCTCAACTCGAATCTGTTCCAAACAAAAATAATATAAATACTATACTGTTTTGACTGTGTGGTTCAGACTTCTGCTAAGACATCCAGCGTGCTAGCTGCTGCTGCCAGAAACCGGCTACCAGCGCTAACAGATCACTAGTCCGGTCTAGTTTAGAATTTCCTTAATTCGTATGTGCACTGCTTTAGGGCGTTAAAGCACAAAGAATTTATGAAGCATACTGGTTCTCGACCTGAAGTAGTGTCTTCTCCTTGGGCTGTACGCCGCGCATCAGGTGCAATACGCAGCCGTCCGCACGCCTGCACGGGGTCTTCGCGTTCAGTTTAAAGGAGTATATGCCACGCTCGCTCCAGAAAGATCATCATTTATTCTTACACATTTTACATATACAGTTATGACATTTGGCTAGAAAAATGTCTCTATTGTAGTAAGAGMTATTCAAACAACTACAAATCTGTCAATAAATACATTAAAAACATACTGTGTAGGAATACTGTATGTTCTTTCAGTTATTTACCCAATACAACATAATTGAAAAGTTTTTTGGTGTTTTTCATGCAACATCTAACTTCTTCCCTAATATTCATGCTATCTAATACTTTATTAGGAATGGGATGTTATTTAAAATCCAGTTTATAGTAGTAAAAAACTCTGAAAAACTAAACATAAAACTCTCAACTATTTTAATAAAATGAACTGATTTAAATAAAGTCATCTTTAAAAAATTAATTTTCACAACTAATTCATTATAAAACAGGCAGTACTTCAAAAGGGATGTTTCCATCACCCGGAATTTGTGCTTCAAAATTTTAAAAGGAATATTTGCAGCCAAAAAAAAAAAAAATAAATAAAACCAGCTGGTAAGTAGAGGAAKAGAGATTACAGTATGGATTCATTAAAATTAACATGCTTTCAACATCTGTCCAAGAACACACTGAACACTTACCAACATCACAATGCCATCATCTATTCTAACACTCAGAAATGGAGTTGTAATAATACTTAGCTGCTGTCATGCTCAAAAATCTTCACAAACATTTAAAGACTCCCAACACTTTTGCAAGTATTATTATCCCCATTTTACATTTGGGGCGGTGGAGGCAGAGAGGGTTAGTAATTTCCTTAGATACAGACTGTGCTGTTTCCTTCTTGCCTCAGTTCTCTACGTTTTTTATCACTTTCTATATTTTACATTTAACGTATTAAAGAGTTCTAGGAAACATGGGTAGTACATTTCCATCTGTATTAGTGGTTGCTATTCAAGTCGTGCCACTTTGAAAGTTACACGGAAAATATTAAAGTAATAATCCACATGAAGCCCACATCAATGACTCATAATTTATGTCCTACAATGCCACACCATTTTACAACAAGCTTATTCTTTATGTAACAAAGTATTATGGACATAAGGCCTAATTCTCTTTGTTGCACAGACACAATGGCTGTTAAAGTCAATAAGGACTGCACAAGAGAATAAAATTTGGCCCTCACCAACTGTCCCTGGGAACACAGAAAACCCCTACAGTGGTCCGGTACACACTGACATCATACAGCAAAAAAGGACGCAAGTACCATGTAAACTGAAATAGCGTTGAGATGTGCTAACTCACCAGAAGGTATGGATAACTTAGGCTTCTTTCCCCCTACACTCCCTGATTTTGAAAATATGTATATCTGAATTATGTCCTAGAAACTTTACGGGAAAGTAAATGCCTAGTAATGAGATTTCAGATATAAAATAGGGTATTTTGCTTTCACCTTAATATCAATCTTGAAATTGTATTATTTCAGTTGATACTAACATTCTGCACAGAAAGTCTGGGTGTTTTAGATTTTGCCTCATTTGCCCTCTTCTTGAATTTTCTACCTTATTTCTTGCATTCTGTGCCCCACTTTGATTTTTAGCCTGGCTAGTATACTCTTAGTGTAAATCCAGCTTAATTTCTTATGTCTTTTGAAAAAATTCAAGGTTCCTCTGCCATTGGACTGCAGGAGCAATGGATTATGTTTGACGTTGCAATACCTGATCTGTAAGAGATGACAGAGACACAGAATTCTGTCACTTGTAGCAACAAAACGACTGAGCGTGCAAAATTAGATCCCTCTTACAGGTACCTATAAGGCTTTTGAAAGGCACGTGTATTCTTTGTTACGTGTTCCTCAGTGCCTGACCTTGGCATTTTTGTTCTGTCTCCAGTAAACCACATACAGTGCACACACTCCCTTGCAATATGGAAGGAACTTGGAATAAAAATTAAGATCTTCAGAAGTACTTCACAGTTATCAGTAGTTACTCAGTAGCTATCTCTCCTTTTAACAAATACTAGATCTTCATGACCAGGGAGAACTGGATTCATATAGCAACCTCATCTCCTAATCCATTTTCTCCCTCCTCCCTCARACATCAGAGGGGAACAGTGCATGCAATGTAGGCCTTTCCACAAACAGATATCCAAAGCTCTTACTGCCTTCTACAGAGCTGGTAGGCCAGAAAAGATTTCTTTTGCATGGGTATGAGAGCAAAAATACTAGAGCTTTGTCCCCTTTCTTCCAGCAGCGCAGCCAAGAGCTGACAGGCTGGCTGAATACCCTGCTTATGGCCATATCCTGAGAGGTGATAAACACATGCAACTTCTTTTGATTTCAAATGGTGGCGGGGGGAGGACTGTGGATGTTTATCACCAGTTGGACTCAGTCCCAAGGCACTAGGCAGGAATAGAAAGGACATTAACAAAGCTATTGTGAGCTGGGGTACTCAACACAGCTGAAATGTCAAGGTTAGAAAAGCAAGAGGCATTGGCATCTTCCTCTGGACTTTCTGGAAAAGAAGGAAAGGGAATGCAAGATCCCTGGCTAARGTTTTCCCTGCCCGGCTAAAGCCATTCTCCCTGCTTCAAAAACTCAGGCAATTGAGGGATCATGATACACCAATTCAAACATGGTAACACTGAAATGTTTCCATTTGAGATGAATGAAATGCGCTTGCACACTATGATGATGGACATGCTATCAGTTCTGTGTAAATAASGGGAACCCACAGGCCTGCCTGGGCTCCAAAGGGCTTACTGGAGGAGATTCATCTCAAAATGCCAGTATTCTGATGTGAGCCAAACATGCATCCCCAACACGTACTGAGCCGAGTTGAAACACTGGTTTGAATGCATGTTCACAACATCAAACTGGACTTATAGCTGCCTTAAAATTGCAGTCTTGAAAAAGTTAAAAAAAAAAAAAAAAAGACTGATGCTTTGGCAATTCTTTAGCTGTTATGCAGTCCAAAAGCCTCAAAAACACTATCAATAGCTTGAGTAGTGGCAATTCACTATTGCAGGCTGGTAGTCACCAAGAAAGCATTTCTTCATAGTTAAAGCAGTCACGTTATCAAGTATTTTTTCACAGCTCCTCCAGATCAGTTAAATCCACAACTACTTTCAAGAACAGAGTGTCATCTTTGATGTAGGTATTCTTTGTGTTCTCCAGAACTGTGTGTGGCACAAAGCGTGGGCATCCAGAAGCAATATTCATTTCTCCATCTGGCCTTCTGAAACTGCTGCTGTTGGGGTCAGCTCTGAAGACTTCCACAATGTGATTTTTTTTCCCACTTTGGTCCAAAAGCATAAGTGTAACTTTTTGTTTGAAAGGCCATGGTAGCAGTGAGTCAAACTCCCCTCTCATCACAACGAAGTAGAGAGAGACGTGTGTTCCCTTTCCTGAGCCATCCCCATTCAGATAGGCTCTTGCACATAACCTGTACCCACAGCGGCTGGTGTAAAAAGGCTGGCTAAATATAGAGAGGACACGGCCTTCCACTGCTTCTTTTTTCTTCATYTTGTAGTCCATGATTTTCCAAATTAATTTTCCATTGTAACATGTGCCTTCCAAAAGCTTAAATCGTTCTTCATTTTTATTGAGCTGTGCTTTGTGAATATTGATCTGGAGATCATGCTTGCTGGACTGACCTTCCAAAACAACTAGGAAAAAAGAGAAACATTCAGTTAAATAAAACTGTCAGAATACTGTATTCATAAAGATCAACCAGACTTGAGCAGAAAATATTTAATTACTCAAGTGCCAGGCTGAAGACTAAACTGCAGAACTGCATCCAAGAGCTTCTCAGAGAGAACTAACTTTGTAGCACAGGTCACTCCACTCAGCCTTTTGCCAATATTATGCTTGAGGCAAGACAAACTCTTGAATGCCCATACCAAAAAGCCTAATTCGTATATTGTACACTCCATCCTAGAGATAGCACTGAGAAGCAAGTTTTGCATCTAGACTCCAGGGTTATAGGAGTTCTTTATTTGGACTCTGTTTGACATAGATATTCATGTTCTTGTTTTTTATGACAGTGTTATCCTGGAAAACTCTAACATTATCAGGCTGAAACAAGAACCAGGGTCARATCTGGGTGTGACTCACATGAGAACCTGAAGTAATGCTACAGAAGTGAAAGGAGAACCTAGCCTTGCTGGACCTCTAACAGCAAAGGATAGAGGCTAGCCTACAACAGCTGCTTGTTCTGTTTAAAAGATTCATGTTAGAGGCCTACTCTGGCAAAACTGATGCTTGAAAGCCACATCCTACCTGACTGATTTTCCCCCCTCCCACAAGATACTCTTTGATTTACAGTGAGTCTTCTTAGGGACAGGGGATTACAGCCCCTGGAATACAAATGGGTTTCCACTCTGATTCTATTAACTTCTCTTCCAAACCTCAGCCTTTATTTTTCATCCTACTCTTTTGCAGAAGGAGCTCTGGAAGCAGAAGTTAAAAGGACAAGCTGCAATGCAAGCAATTATGTCATGAAGAAGGGAAGGCCAAAGCAGTCTTCCACCCTGAGTATCAAGGCTACTGTTATCACTGAAACAATCAAGGAATTCTGGTTAAGTACATATATGTTTCATAAACATGTTGATTTACTTTACAAGGCTGATGTTAATTTACAAGGTTCACATTACAAACATGAAGCAAGAAAGTAGATGGAGACAGAAATATACACTACAGTGTTAAATTTTCTATTGTAATAACAGCTGGTAACAATGACTATCAGAGAGACGTCTGACTATGTATGCTACTRCCACCACCATCACACTCCACCAGCCTAACCAAGCTCAGCTCTCTGACCCTGCAGTGCCACCAGAAATCCAGAAGCTGGGGCCTAGGGCATAAGGGAAGGTGGGAGGATCGAGTACTCGCTACCACCGATTGATCTTAGAAATCAAGAACAGGAAAGCCATTGCTGGCTAAGAACTGCAATTAACTGACAACAGCATCAGGGCATCTACTAACAGCACTACTGAGTCAACAAAAATGCTAAACCATGCAGAAAAGAAACAGAAGTCCCATCATACCTAAGCGCTGATCATACGTCTCCATAAGAGCAATCTTCTGTTTTACATTTTCAATTGTGTCAAACAGGGGTCGCAAGTCTAATTTACTTTGTTGCTGGTTTGCCATTTGTATTAACTGTTTTACTTGTGACTCCAGTCGTGCAGATTTATCCAGGTGACTGGCAAGAGCCTTCCCAATTAATGCCAGTGGAAGAGAGTGAAAAGCAGAGACAAGAGACATTCACAAAATCAGTCATTTCATTKGAAATATTAGAGACTTCTTTATCATATGTCAGCAATATCCACTACAGGCTAGATGTGAAAATACTGTGCAGGTTGCCTTTGGAATGCCTCTGAATGCACCCTCATGGGTAATTCAGAATTTATTCACTGAGAATCCATCCCTAATTCAGTTCCATTCACAGTGCATTACTTCATTCAACCAATTATTCAAATTTACACCTGCATAATTGCCACGGGGACCTGGCCATGCAGGATTTATTCAGTGCTTTTTGCTCAAGCCAAATATCTCAACTTCTTTATTGGATAAAAGGAAAAGATAATATTGCATTGTAAAAAACAAGAGGTGCTTGTAAAGTGTTTGGGAGACAGTATTTGTTTCCATCCCGCTACTAATGACAACCATCACTGTATAAACACATTCCAGGATGCAAGAAAGCAAATCGCCAGAAAGGTAAAATAAATGTCTTACCTGTGTGCTTACCATCAAATTGCTATTTTTTCCAAACAGCTGYGTAAACTGTCTGAACTCCTTCTCGCACTTTTTAACTGCCTCTGCTAGCTGTTGAATTTTAATCTCTTTACATTCCAGACTCTTACAGAGGTCTGATATCTACAGATGGAAAAAAAACAGAATAAAAACTGAAAGTATGCCAAAATACACAACAATCAAATTAAAATGCATGTGACTACATAGGAAAAAATGAAAAGTTAGAGCATGCAAATACTCTAACTTAACTACATATGTTACTAATTAATTAAAAATTAATGGATAAGTACTAGTAAGTACTCTGCATCTTAAATCTTATTATTGCCCAGGTTGCAAAGCAAGATTTCTAAGAGCTTTTCTACACYAAAATGTTAACTTGGATTTAGGCAGGAGGTGAGCTTAGAGTGCAACAGTTTCCTGAACCTTTGTTGTATTTATTTTGGGGATCTCCCAGACAAAAATGTGTAAGCCCGTAGCATGTGCCGCATGGGCTCCTTGGAGCAGCCCTCCCATGAACGTGGGTGCCCCGTGCATGTCCCACGCAGGAAGTACGCAGACATGGGACTCGCAGTGTATTTGGGACTTTCTGGGCTCACTGCCCATGTGTGATTTCAGCTCGACAGCACAAACACAGTAGGTCTGTCATCTCCGAGGAACAGCCTTGTAGTGCACGTGTTCACATGCCGTAGGGCTGTCTAGGAATGCTGGACATCAACGTCACTCATTGGAGCTAGTGCTCACTGGAGCATAATCAAGATGACAGATGTCAAGTAATCCCATTCGAASTTCATTTCTTGAACTCTAACTGGACAGAATTTCCAGGTGGAAAAAAAGATGAGATTTCCCAAGAAAGCCATAAGATAGTCATATTTCTTAATAGCTCTGTGTAGCAATAGGTGCTAAGAGATTCATACCTTTCCTCTCTGTCAAGATGACACATTCTGCTCTGTGACAAYATATACCTGCATGAATATATGTTCAAGTGTGTTGGTGTGTATATGTATATGCATATATGAACATATACGTATAGATTTTTCTGTACTGGAATCTAATAAGTAAAAGACATGAGTAAGTGAGGAGTACTGACTCCAAGGCTTCAGTAGATCACCAAATTGTTGCATTTTAGGGCACTTATATTTAAAASAAACAAGCAAAAGAGTAAGTCAACCATTAGTTGAATGCATTCACTTTGGCAGTATTGGGCCTATGCCCAGTGTCACCTGCTGGGAGCAGCAGCAGTGATCAAGCAGGGAAAAGTGTTTGCAACCTACTCTGCTAAAGGGCACAGCCAGCAGCTAGTGCTGCCTCTGCAGGGGGCAAGACATCGGCAWTTAAGAGACTCCTCTTCAGTGTGTTCTTGCAATCTCAGCAAMCACTGAAACCTAAAACACTCTACCTGCAAACCTCGTGTCCACTGTAAGCAAAGGCAGAAAGCAAATGAGGTGAGCAGAGGCAGCGAGCCTCCCGCTGTGTTCAGTGGAGAACATATGTGCCTGAGCACAGGAGGGTTTCCATTTAATTGACTAACTTCACTGGAATGCTTATTCTGACTTTTGAGGTGTGCAAAGAAGATAAAAGATAGTCTTTAAAATGCAGTTGAGCTAAAACATGCAACAAATGCAAAATCTCATTTTGTCCTCCAATCAGCCAATAACTGTCGAAGAATGCTCATTAAATGACTTGCCTGTTCTTCCAGTCTGGAGTTCTTGTCTAAAATCTGCAGCATGTGCTCCCTCAGGGCACCATTTTCATGTTCAGCAAGTTTCCCTCTTTTAACCTTAATGAGACAGAGAAGAAAGTAAAAGAATCTAATAATATGGTAAACAAAATTTTGAAATTGTTTAGAAAAAATGTTATTGATGCAGGAGTTTAAAATGTCTCCTCTGTGCTTTGAAAGTTAGAGAATAGCAGTCCTGACTCTTCACTGCAGTATTTTGGTCAATACTAGAAATAGTTGTGAAAGAATAGAAATGGTTATTTTGGTAAATACTCCGACTGATTTGGTAGATCCCATTACAAATCTTAATCCCATTACAAATAAAGATGTATAAAACATACCTTTACAAGACAGCCGTACTGTTTATAGGGACAGTCCACTTCAGTCTCGGGACACACAGTCTGATGCTTTTCAATCTGTATATATTAACAGAGAAAGTGGTAATGAAATAAATATTAAGTAACTTACTGCAGGGATAAAATCTAAATATCTGCATAAAGGATGAATAAAGGCCAATATGAGTAGACCGCTGATCACATAAAGAAGAATATGAGTAGTCAGAATCTATGAGCAAGCCAGATGATACACTAGCATTGCAATGCCAATGTTTTGCAATGACTGAATATGGATGTGGATATATCTCATTCATAAAATGAGACATACCACTTTTAGGACAAAACAAAGAAAATAGAGCAAATTAATGGACCTGTTTTATTGGCATGGGCCAATGCAATGAGTTTCAATTTTCATAGAAGAGTGCAGTTTGCTGAATTATGGTATGTGAAAAAATTTATAGTACCTCCTTTTTCAGAATTATCTGTGAACAGTTTTGGAGGCAAGGCACTGGATAGTCAGGACAATCATTTTTCTCATGATTCTGAGGAAAAAAAAAACAAACAAAACAAGGTAATGATTTGTATCAGGCTCAAGGAACACCACAGTAAAAATGATACACAGAACATTATATGCAAGAACAGGCAAATATACAAAATTTACATATTAATTTATTCTTGGCTATAACACACATTTTTCTATTTTTGTAAAGTAGTATCTATAAAGGAAGCTATTAATTTCTGGCATGCAGAAAGTAATTACAAAAATACAAGTGCAGGTGCAATACCAGACTGTTGTTCCTAAGAGAGCTACAGCAACTGACATTATTTATTTTACACATTTATTATGCTTTCTCCTTCAGGTACTTGGCCAAATTCTACTCCGTGAGTTGTAAAGCCTCATTACAATGCTGGAAACTTTTCACCCCACAACATTAAGAGGCAAACACGTATTACAGATTCCCAGGAAATGTTTTACAACCTTACCATTCTGTTGATTAAGACCACATATTGATTGCAGTACTGACACATTTCTTCTCGAAATTTACAGTGCTGACTTAAGTGATCTTTCAAATCTTTCCGAAGAATTTGATCGCAACATCCATCATTCGTGCACTGCACACTTTCAAACAAACACTGCTGAAGATGCTCCTGCAACACGTAACAGCGAATTAAACTCGCACAGGAATGAATACCAACCACAGCTAGGAATGTGGTTTACTGCATCTTTACTTGCCTGGTACACACACAGAAACATTTGGCAGTTTGGTAACAAACTCCATATACTCTTTCCTAGTACTGTCTCAAAAATAGAGTAAGCAGAAGAACCTGCAAATTTGGAGAGCTCTTTATTTAATTTCTACTTTTCACTCAAATAATACACGAGAAAAAGACAAAATGTCTGGTACCTCTGGGCAAGCAACTGTGAGTTTTCATGAAGCACCATCACATGGTGTCCAACTGCATACAAGGTATGTGTGGACACTGTGGTGACACTAAAGCTATCCCTGAGCTCACCCCTCGGACACTGGTGCAGCACAGCTGCGACAGTGCTGGGCGAGGAAGCTTTCTCCAAACCAAGGCCCTGCTGAGAAGYGTGGCCATGACACCAGGCTGAGTGTCAATCTGCTGAACTATCTTGGGTCTCCCTCCCTAGCACTGTATCACACTGTSCAGACATTCTGAAATGACTGAATTATCCTTGCTGTTTATAAATTCCTATTTAGTATTTTTTTCACTATTGCAAAGAAAACCTTCAGAATTTCACCTATTAACACCCTCCTGAACTTGCAAAAAGACAGGTGCGTTAACACTGAGATAAAGGCAAATAGTTCTTGTTAAATAACCTAAGGCAAAACAACAGCCTTTCCGCTATAATGTTTTCAGTTGACATTTGTTACTTACATACAAGGTAAGTAATGATCTACACACTCAAACCACATTGCTACAATAACGCTGAAGACAATCACTGAATTTGACCTTATAAAACACATCAGAGCTTGTATGAAAATCAAAGGCCTCAAAATTTGATCAAGCAAACTAACCTGATATCGTCCCAGAATTACTTTTGAGTTGCAATCAGGAATATTTTTGCAAAACACTTGCAAGTTAAGAACTTCTCTTTTACAGCAGTTGTCTTTGAATACCTGTAAAGAAAGTAAGCTAGTCTTCATGTGAGGTTATATAAGACGTTATAAAAAATATAAAAAGACAGCAAAACATCACAAGAAACCCTTTAAACACTGAAGTGTAGACTCCATAACSACAGGTATGGTTCTTGATCATTCACATGGAAAATGTATACTAAAAATGTAAGTGAAAATGTTTACTGTCAATTTTCTGCAAGGTACAGGTCATTTTCCCCTCCTTTTTTCCCCTACAGAGTTATTCCACAGACACTGATCCAGCAGGATTATTAGCTCARGAGCTGCCATGGTGCTTCCAGGCGCTGCCGAGCTAACAGCCCCTGCCAGACCACACCAGCTTTGTATGAACAGCCCCGATGTTCGAGCAGCGCRCGTTCGAGATGGAGAGGCGATGCTGAGACACCCCTTTCATCACCTCCAAGAAACAGCACTGTTGCCCGTTGTGTAAGCAGGAGCAAACTGAGCTCTCAGAGCAACCTTTCAGTCTTCTTTAGAGCTCTGCCTATGAGGAACATTATAAAGCTGTTCACTATTGCATTATTCAAAATTTACACAGAGTAGGAGAGAGTGAGTGAAGAACAACAACTTCATGGAGATTTAGACTACAATTTCCTATCAGCAGTAGGGGAGAGAAGGAAGAGAAGTATATGATTTCACAGGAAAATATATTCTAGTATACTTACAAGCTTTGGCATATAAATAAGGACAATTAATCCATTCAAAAAAAAATCTGCAGCTTACAAAATGAGAAGCATGACCTTGTCTTTTGCTCCAAAAAGTTACCAAAAAAGTAAATTAAGTCTGCAGGGCTAATGAGGTATATTGGAAAGACAAGGCAGCAAATTAAAGCCCAGTCAAAATCAAAGGCAAATAAACAGGATCCTACAGCAAGATGGGGGATTAAGTAGTAAGTATATAAACTCTCCAATAGAAGAAATACTGAACACTAGAGATTTAAAACTCCATGAAACTCTTGGACACTCTAAGGGAAATAGAGAGGACTAAAATGATTTAACTTCAGAACACAGGAGATAAAATTAAGCTTTAGCTATACATTCATACTTTCTTTCTTGCAGAACATCACTGAACACACTATTTCCCTTAACATTGTTTGAGAAGACAAAAGCTGCTCTGCCCCTGAGGATTAYGAGACTAAGAGCCACCTTTTCTTAGCTGTCTTGCTTTTTTCAAGTGGGTGTTGATCGCTGAAGCAACTGCARCTACAGCCACTTACCTCATGCATTTTTATTGTTTCTTTGTCGACAGGACAGGTGGGTACTGCATTCAGTTCTCTAGATCAAAAGAAGAGTCATGTTAGCTCATAGAACACGTGATTTATTTTAGGAAATTGGGCCAYGCTAGAACCTGACTCTGGTAGGAATCATTAGCAGATGCTTCAGTGTCAAGTGAGAAAATTCTCATAATGCACTTGGCTCAGCTTCAGCACTGCAAAGAGGAAGGGGGAGGATTTTCTTTAAGAAGCCTTTCAAATGGTCAGTAATATCTGGAAGTATTAAGTATCTTAAGTTAAGTATGTCTTATTTTAGGATCTGTTGACACATGTTTCTTCTTAAAGTCAACAGATGCTTTATACCACAGTGATACTTAGCTTGAGAAATCATGCATATTCTTGTTTGTTAAATTATTCAAGAAATATATACCTGGTTAAAAAACATCCTGTGAACTCAAAAGTTACAGAACAGAATGCTAAATCAGGCATACCTTCAATGTTCCTAAGACATATATTCGGGCATTTGCATAAGTACCAGACAGGTAGAATACAAGTACGAACAGTCTTGCTATGTGAAAAATCAGTGCTGAATACAGGGGATAATGAGGAAAAAAGCATGTATCATTAATGTTTAAAGGATGCAATATGAGAAAATATATTAAAATCCTACTTTTACACTCTTGAGCAACAGTTCTGTGCAAAGTCCCTAGATAATCTGAGTATTTTCCATATACAATGTTCCTTTTTCAGATAATCTTTATGCAGCCTATTCATAGCAAGTATAAGAACCTGTAGGTACAAAAAAAAAAAAGAAAAAAAAAAGGGAAATATGCCACTAGTTCTTGATTTTTGTAGAAAAATCTTCAGTTTCCTACATTTTAGTCACTTTTATAACAAGTTACTTCATGTCAGCAATGCTAAACTAAAATAAATCTTATATGCTGTGCTCATGTCAAAGTGATACTTTCCTTTATGAATCAACAAAAGATCATACCATGAACTTACGTAAAAATAAAACTTAGAAAGAGTGTGACTTGTCTATATCCTACTCATGTAGGATACCCTAAGTATTAAACTGCATTGATTAAGCTGCAACAGTGTAACAGAAAGCAGAGTTTGTGCTACAAGTGTTAATAAGATTTTTTCTTTTTAATTGAAAGGACTTTGTTATTCTCTGGCCATCTGTTGCCAAATGTCGTACGTGGAAAAATCCCATAGTCTGCATTAACACCAGCCTCTGTCTAGTGCAAGCAATACGTGCCTTATTATGACAGCAAAGTAAGTTCAACTGGTTCCTGTCTTAAAAAGCTCCCAGAAGTCCTACAGTAAGTATGGGAAAATGCTTACTGAGGTGGTGTCCATGGGGAAGCAACCCTGAAAGAGTGAGTGGCTAACACGAAGCATCTAAAATATATAAAAGGCAAACTGTGAAAAATCCATCTACATAATTAAGCTTCTCCGTAGCCCTCCTGGGACAAACTCGACTGCAGACACACCAAACAGCACATAATGTATTTCCAGACAGGCCTGTGGGCCTATTTACTGGGCCTATAAACTGAACATATTTAATGGGTAGATAAATCCCAAGCAAGTGGAAAGACAGCAACCTTGTGATCTCACTGTAGTATCAGGTAATATAAACATGAGTTTAATAACTCCACTAAAATCAAAGAAGTTATGCTTAGGCAAACAGCTTTAATCTAACCACCAGTAACAAAACCATTAGAGTTTAATGCAACAAASTCACCTGAACAGTACAACAACAGGCAGAGCCTTGAGGTGCTGGACAGCATCTCATTCAATCATGCTTTAAGTTTACACCAAAAATTTCCTTACACTGACTTCCATGGACTTACCAAAGTGATCCCATATTCCTTGCCCCCCCAGGTGAGGTCTTCAAAGACATCTTTAAAGCACTGAGTATGCAGTGACTGAGTTCAACAGAGTCTTTCCATTGACTCCTGCACTTTTTACCAGATCATTACTATTGTTAGGGCATTTGCAGTTGATTTGTACTGTTATGGCATTTGCAGCTGATTTGTAGAAGATGCCAGCTTCTTTTTAATTGAGGGAGGAAGGTGAGTTTCTAAACAGAGAAGGAATTTGTACTAACCTCAGAGAAAGAATGCATTGCTGGCAAAATCTGTGACCACATCCTGTCTGGTGAGGATTGTGCAGGACTAGGTGGCAGTAGGCACACTTGTACCGTTCTTCTAGGCTTTCAACAAACTTGTAGTCAGCRTCAGGTTCAAAGTCTAGAGAAACACCACTGGCTGAGTTTTGACGTGTGAAGATATCTGAGAGACCAGTAAATTCGTCGCAGGCCATGGAAGCTATACTGAAAAAGTAAATGCAAAAAGAATTATTTTAAATATTTACAGTTGGTCGTCACCAGCTGCAGCTTGCAGCAGACTTATTATTATTTGAGGATTTTCATTTACAGAAGGTTTTAACAGATTTCAGATGGAAATGTGGCATCAGATATGGGAGAGCAATAAAAAACTCAGAGAACTAAAAATGATGYACATGTCATTACAAGACTGGTAGGAAAACACATTTTGGAAATAAAATTATTCAGYAGAAAAGAGAACTTTTTCCTCATTTTCTCGCAATAGTCTCAAAAGAGTTAAAGCTATCACAGACTTAGCYGAGGACAGCAGAGGTCAAGTCCCAGCCCCAGTGCCTACCAGCAAACCTACACTTAACATAAAGCCCACCCACATGGTCTTATTAATTCTTTGCACTGKTTCAGAAAGAACACAGCTCTGCAGTTAACAGCAAAGAACATAGAAAAAAGGGAGCAAAAAGAACTAGCTGAAAGGCAGAGCTCAGCGGGTCRTCATCGGTACCATGGAGTCTAGTTGGAGGCCTGTGGCTAGTGGCGTCCCCCAGGGCTCAGTACTGGGTCCCATCGTGTTCAACTTTTTCATCAATGACCTGGATGAGGGGACAGAGTGCCTCCTCAGCAAGTTTGCCAATGATACCAAGCTGGGAGGAGTGGCTGACACCTGAGGGCTGTGCTGCCCTTCAGAGAGACCTGGACAGGCTGGAGAGCTCAGCAGAGAGGAACTTCGTGAGGTTCATCAAGGGCAAGTGCAGAGTCCTGCACCTAGGGAGGAATAACCCTAGGTACCAGTACAAGCTGGGGGCTGACCTGCTGGAGAGCAGCTCTGCAGAGAAGGACCTGGGAGTGCTGGTGGATGACAAGTTGACCGTGAGCCAAGAAAGCCAATGGTCTCCTGGGGTGCATTAGGAAGAGTGTTGCCAGCAGGTCGAGGGAGGTGATCCTGCCCATCTACTCAGCCCTGGGGAGGCCTCATCTCGAGTACTGTGTCCAGTTCTGTTTTCCCCAATACAAGAGAGACATGGAGCTACTGGAGAGAGTCCAGCGTAGGGCTACAAGGATGATCGGAGAGCTGGAGCACCTGCCCTGTGAGGAACGGCTGCAAAAGCTGGGCCTCTTCAGCCTGGCAAAGAGAAGACTGAGGGGGGATCTTAGCAATGTGGACAAGTACCTGAAGGGAGGGTGTCAAGGGGACAGGGACAAACTCTTTTCAGTTGTCCCATGTGACAGGACAAGAGGCAATGGGAAGAAATTGAAGCACAGGAAGTTCTGCCTGACCGTGAGGGGGAATTTCTTCCCTGTGAGAGTGATGGAGCCCTGGCACAGGTTGCCCAGAGAGGTTGTGGAGTCTCCTTCTCTGGAGATATTCTTGGCCCGCCTGGCTGCAACCCTGTCTAAGATGCTCTAGGTGACCCTGCTTGAGCAGGGAGGTTGGACTAGATGATCTCCAGAGGTCCCTTCCAACCTTACTGATTCTGTGATTCTATGAAAAGGTTTTACCTTCAAATTAGGTGTAACAGAAGCCAAAGCCTCTTAACTTTGACATCTTCCTTTCTCCAGATGCTCACTCATTTATAGCACTAAACTATAATCCTGTTTTTCAAAAATGTGTGTGTTGTTGGCTATATTAATCCTGTCTGAAAGATGTAGTGGGGGGGGAAGCAAGATTGCAATCAGAATTGTGACTTAAGTTTTTCTCTCRACCTAGCAAGGCTCATGATGGTGCATACACAGCACAGGCATGTGATGCTGGCTTTGTAACACGAAAAAACGATGACCTGTGTTTCCAGCCCTCCTAGCTGCAAATCTTGAGATTGGCCACAGATTCCTTACACCTTCCCCCCCAGAAGACACTTTTTACCGACCGGACGTGTACAGAAGCTGGATGCACCTGCCACAGCAACCTGCTCTGAAGGCATCTCCTGCCTGACCAGAGCAGTGGGACCACCACGCTGCCACCCCAACCGTGCGGCCGGCGCCCAGCCGGAGGCCAGCCCTGGCCCAGCTCCCTCCCGCTCTGCATCCCTGACCCCCACAAGTGGTGCGCTACGTCTGTGTAATAGAGACCACAGACCACTGGCAGGTCGCACAGCAAACTACGCTCTTCCTTGCTATTTCAAAATCCCATATTGGACAAGGAAAGCTCGCAGACAAATAAAAGGACGTGACTGAAAAACGAGCCAAAACACGTAACCCACCAAAGCAGCCTGCTGCTTCCAACGAGAGACAACTGCCCATTTCTCTCCTTCGACTTCGAAACGGCTGACCCTTTCCCTCTGAAAACGGGTCTCCCATTGCTCTGATGCTTGACTAGGGATGATTCATGTTCCTCACATCCACCGGGGATGGGGACAGATATACGGTCCTGGAGGAGCTACCAGCCTGCTGCCTCGGCCAGCGCTGCAACGCACACYGACAGCACTTGGTGCCGCTGCCTCCAAGACTGATCAGTAATTACCACGGAGCACCCGACCACCTACAGGACCCGCTTCCTACTCCCTCTTCYTGTTGATGGCCAGTTATAGTCCTAAATCACACTTCTTTTCTGTTTCTTATTAATGCTTTTTCTCATTTACATAGCACCTACTCTCCTGAATGCTACTGTGCTCAAGGACACAGATGGTAAGGACTTAGCAAGTTAATGCTGCACCATGTAAAACCCCATCAAAAATCCACTTTTACCAGCTTTTGTCTTTCGGGTCTACCTGACTGTGTAACATACTTCTAGCAGTATGAGTAAACAATGTTATAAATATTTCAGTCAACAAATGGAACAAGTTAGGAAGAAATACAGTTCCCAGACCAAAATACCATCCAGAAACTCACTTATATATTTATTTGCTGATTAAATCAATTACATTCATCTCTACCTCTTTCTGAAGAAAGCATTTCTTTATTACATACCCTCCAAACACTCGGGTGAAATGAGATGCTTGCTTTCCCTAAGCACCTTGATGGTGCACATATATTCCCCCCCTCACCAAAAAAACCCCCACTAAAATGAAAAAATAAACTGCTCCTAAAAATGAGCCTCTGAGCACCTAGTTCCCATGGATTTTTCCCAGGGAAAGCTCCTGCTCCAGCCCAGCTAGCAGAGGGAGCAAGCAGCTGTGGTCGAGGCAGGGATGCTCCCTGGGTAGGGGGCAGAGCACTGCCAGTGCCACGTCGGTCTGGCTGCTAGGGTTGAAGCCAGGAAACATCCAGACACGCAGAGCGCTCGGGATGTTTGCCCCAAAAGTGCCGGCCTTTTGGTTATYGCTGTGGCACCTGCCGTGGCCATCCGCAAGGAAACAGGTTGGTAGTGAGCCCGGCGGCGGCGGCAGCAGAAGCACCTTATCCCTGGGCTTCACTCTGGTTTCTAGCCTAAGCTGTCAGATGTTATCAGCAATTCCCGCACGAGCAGGCTGTGAGCGGTGGTGGCATTTGGAGCCGCTTAGGATAACATCAGGGAGGGCCAGAGGGCCCTGCCGTGCTTCCCATCTGACAGCGGGCAGACGCTCCTCTTCCCTCAAGACTGCCTGAAATGTGGTGGACCTCTACCGTGTAAGGGGCAAGAATGGTGAACCCCATCCGTGTAAGGATGCCCACAGCAAAAGCGCGATGCACAYGGCAACGTTGCAAGTAGATTTGCACTGCAACACCACTGGAAAAGCACGGAATAAATGGAAAAAAAACCCTGCGGACGCAGCAAATCCACACGTCAGGAAAGTGGGGTGTCTGTATGCTGAAATAAACAGAATTGATCCTGACCTCAAATTAGGAAAGTAGCCTGGGTCACTGGAAGCTCAGCCCAGGTCTCAAAAATAAGYCCCGCACAGCTGGACCTCAGCCGCCACACAGTGCAACCAGCTCAGAGTTACACCCCCACACTGCTTCGGTACCCCAGCCCCAGCTGTACCGACAGCAGGATACTCCTGAAACGTCTCCTTCTATAYGCGTATGGGGTGCAGCTGCCTTTAACCTCACCGGAAAAAATCCGGGTTGGCCAATTTTGGTTTATCTTATCGTTCTGAGTAAGACACAGCCAGATCATGTTAATAAGGAGAAAAATCAGCATGGTATCATTTATTAAAATTTAGCCATTATATGAACATTTTTCACAACCGTGTTAAAGCAGTCCCCCCACCCCACCCCAGCGGCGATGCCACCAGCAGTGCAAGGGAGGAGAAACAGTGTGCAACACCAACATCACACTGAGCTACACTGGACAGAGAAATGGTTTTGGCAACAAAAACGTACTTACTGCACCCAGAGAAAAACATCTCTAAAATGCGGTAATTTTTTTTTAAGAGTGTATGTTTTCCTGTTTTCTGTCATGYGAAACCAAGCTCCCAAGAAGAGTTATCAAGTTACCACACGAGCTGCAGGGGCAACGGCACTCAGGCGAGCCCTGAGGCTGTGCTGAAAATAGACCAAAAGATCCAGGATGGCAGAACCAAGCATAAGCACCGAAAACCACCGTGTCTTTTAGACTGAGGAGGGCAAATATGTGAATTGTTATCAGTGATTTGGTCATTACGCCTGGACAATAAAACAGGACCCCGGTCCTGCTGGCTAGCAAATCGGTGGGTGGTACTTGCACAGTCCCTGCCCCGTCCTCCGTGTACCGGGGGGCTCGTGCCTGGTTACCTTCCCAAACTGGAGTATTGCTCACAGAAAGCACTGTAATGGCTCCCATGCATATAACGCTTCCAAGAAAGGCATATAACAGAGCATGGAAGGAGATTTCTACCCATGCTCTCCTGCTTCTGGCTCAGCAATAGTCCTTTGCTCCAAGGTGCTCGGTAGGGTCAAGGCTTAGAAGMTTCTGTCCCTCCCTCAAAAATTATCTATCCTTTATGGCATCTCAGAACTGGAAGCCTGTCTTAGTCAAAATGGGGAAAATGTTTGTAAATTCAATATACTTCAGAGGCTGGAGATCAACTCACTCCACCGGGAGATGATAAACAGAAAGGTGATGAAGGGGAATACAACTTGCATTAAAATTACTCTCTCCAAACTGCCTTATGACATGGGTAATTAGCTGTCTCCAGTATTTTTGAACTAAAAGAATTCAGTTATATGATTTACCAATAATATAAGGCTCCTCCTCATAAACACTGCATTTGGGGGAAAACAAGCCCCAACACTTAGAACTGTAAAGGTAGTAAAGTCTGCAAGAGAACTACTATAAATATCTATATGCTTTAAAACATGTACAGATTTAAGATACAGCAGATAATATTGAGTCATCTGAAAACAACAGAGGATGCCATCTGATGTCACCATGGTATCATCCTTGTCCCTTCGAACACAGGAAGAGTGACAATATTTTGACCGGTGACACCAAAGCRTACTTGTGGGTCCCCACAGCGGGGRAGGYTTCTGGGTGCACATTTGTGGCCTCTTACATGAGGAAGAAGAGCCCCCGCTGCCCTGACGCAGGCTTCCCATTTGCATGCGGGGCTCACTCCTGGCAGCAAGGCAACCTCTGCTACCGGCCCAATCCCTTAAAACCACAGTTCAGCRACCAGCTGGTCTCCAGGAGAGAGTATTTCTAACAGCAGCGACTTCCTACAGGATCTCTGCAGCAGGGCTGTTGCTGCAGAGGGCAGCAGAWCCAAATTTGATTTCTTCTGTATATAGGCAACTTTTATCTTGTTCAAATTCCCATATCAYCTTCTTCTAAAAGCACAGCAAAACAAGCATCAATCCGCTAATCTCCATAAGCAAATTTTCATTACAGATAATATGACTGTAGAGTTTTCTCTGCATAGATTTACAGCAAGTATTACCGTAAATTCCCACAAGACTAGATTTCATCATTTTTACAGGCATAAGTACACTATAATACAGACAATACTTTAAAAATAAAGTCCACACAACTAATAAGGTGTATCTGGTGCTGAAGGAAGTTTGATTTTGTGGCCTTCTTGCTTATTTGCTACATTTGCTATTTTCCGTGGATCTCCTAATCATTAATTAATGATTTTCTATTGTATTATCAAGAAATCTCTCTATACCTAATCAACAAAATATTATCTTAAAACAATACACGCAATATGTCTTAGAATAATCTCATTTCACAGTTAGAGAATAATTTTCTTCCTAAAATCCAGGCAGTCACTCTACAGAAAGGTTACATTCAAGAGATATTAAAAAAAAAAATAGTGAAACACTTGCTACTTACTAACCTAGCTACTTCTAAAAAAACAAAACAAACAAACAAAAAAAACCCTAACCCCCCATCTTTTTGATTTCTACATTTCAAGCTGATAAACACTGATGCTCCTGAAGAAGACACTTATACAGATCTTCCTTGATCAGACTAACCTATCAGAAAACTGAGTAATTCTTTAATTTGGCATTCACTTTAAACTCCTTTATCAATACCTGGCTGTTTCACTGCCTTCCTTACCAACACCACCACTGTACATTAGAAAGTTTCCCAGGCCGCATCGCTGACATTAAACGCCCATATAAACTCCTGGAGCGCTGCGTCTCTTCCGATGAACTCTGCCTAAGCTACTTCAGATGCCCAAGCCTTGTACTAACAAACCTGCATCACTTTCAAACATCAATTTGCAACATCTAATACCCAAAGAACCATTTAAAAATGACAAATAATTACAACATTAAACTCTTGCCAACAATTAACAAGATACTTTTTGATAGACCCATACCTGAAAACTGTAGCTGATCCTTAACGGGGAGAAAATGAGAGCGCGCGTGTGCAAGAGCGTACGGGTGTATGCTTTGTGGTTAAACAGTACGAGCATTTTAAAACAGCAAGGGAGTGGAAATCCCCCAGCGTAGCTTTGAAAAGATCACGTCTAAAAATGTTTCAGAGTGTCAGGACAACCGACAAGCCATTGAAAAGCAGCTTCCCTTAAGGTGCTGCAGTGACTGCAGAATTCATTTCTTGGAGCAATATAAGGTTACTGGTAACTTTTCTCGCAGTTCTTGTTTTCACGCTAATAGCGTCACTTCCAAAAAAACGAGCAAGTGGTGCGACCAAATTAAAAATAATCGGTCAGCAGGAAACACCTGAGGATGTAAGGAAAACCAAGGGCCAGTCCTGAAAACCCCTCCACAAGCAGCCCTTAAGAACACAGGAGGATCAACTCATTTCGGGACAATTAGGGACTGCTCAGGCAAGGAGACCGCACCGGTTCAACCTGAAGTTAGCACAGCAAAGTTACGCTGTGCTCACTTTCACTAAAGACTCATGGACGTTTTACATCTAAAACAACTTTCCAACTGAGATAAAAYAGATCTTATGAAAATAGATGTTTATATTGCGGGTTGTAATAATTAAAGTGGTTGCACTCCCTGTTGATTTCACAGCTTGAACTCCACTGCGCATGCAGGATTCCTGGCAGCCCTCATTTCCACAAATTCTCTGTATGGCTGCCTCCTTTCCCCACGCAAAAAGGTATTTCCCTTCCTGCAGTGCCACAGGCTCAGCTTATAACCTCACCCATTCTTTATTCGCCTTTGCTGCCTCCCCTGGCTTTCTATTTTTATAATTTGTCAGTACTAGGCCTTACTTCGCTTGGCCAGTTAGATATGCCCCTAACCAAAAACAGTGGTTACAACTTTTTTTTTTCCTAAGGTAAGGTATCTACAAAAGTAATATTTTAGAGGATTCCTGATATTTAAGATGCCAGTATTCTAAAGAAAGTTTCTATCTTGTAGAAAACGCAGCTCATTAGTTTTTGCCCTTTAACTGAACTTGCTCCCAGGGCATTTCTAACCTGGTTCAATCTCCTCTCGCAGAGGGCATTGCCACCTACCAGGTTTTCCCCACGCCTTCACCGAAGCTCTGTAGCGGCTGAGTCACTGTCAGTGCAATGCCACCGAAGAGAAAGGGCCATCATTTGAAGGCATGTTGCTTCCCGATCAATTAAATTGATCCCAGTTGTATTTCTAGATGCAACCTAAGCCCACTTCTGTGGTTAAGTTTTTTAAAGCAGAAGACATCCACATGTCTCTGCAACTAATACACGTGCTTAGGATGCATCTTGGCCAAGCTGTTGCCTGTATACAATGACAGCGCTAGCTGACATCAGAAGAGCAAACCAGCTTTGCAAGGACTTTCCATGAGACTGGGTGCTTGAGAGGAAGGATCCCGGGCAGCTTGGCGTGGAGGAGGCCGCCTCGCTGCCAGTGCAGTGCTCACCAGCGCAGCTCCAGAAAGCACCAGCTGCTTCTGGGAAGCTTTGGGGAAAACCCCAAATGGAGAAGTTGAGTAGGAGCAGGATCTTAATTTTAAACAATTTCACTCTGCAGATGAGTAGAAAGCAATAGTCTGGCATTACTGTTCACGCACATCCTTCGGCGGCCTCCACTGCTAACACAGCGCCAAAGACCTCGCACGTGGAGGCAGGAACCAGCAAGGAGCACTAGAAAGTTTATTTAAAGCACGCTCAAGGGGATGAAGGTAAATGAGAAAATAGGCAGGAACAGCATTTAGGAAACAGAATGAAGGAAAAGAAATGAAGACACGAGAACAACGTAGCGAAAAGATACTGAAAAGAAGTAACGATAACAAAYAGAGAGTAAGACGACTACTGTTTTTAAATATACTCGCTTGACTTGAAGCGTATCAGAGCCAAAGGAAAGTCCTCACCTCTGCTAACAAATAAGTAGGCTATTGCACACTTCGCAGGACTGGTTCTTCGTAACGGACACCCAGAAGTCACCTTTTAACTTTACCTCTCCTCCCTGTCCAAGGGAACAGACATGCCACCCAGGACTTCAGCTGGCTCGCCGCTAATACCTATTCAAGGCCTAAGAGATCTTGGTTTCAATTTTCTGCATTCCTAATCATTCGAATTGGGCTCCTGGCGCTGCTCCAGGGGGACCCAACCAGCGCTGGGACTAAGGAGCATGGCCACCCTTGGGCAGTGGCTTGCCGTGACCTTGGACGAGACGCAACGTGAAAAGGCTGCTAGCACACTGCAGGTCGAGTCCAGCTCTGCTCTCCTGGTTGGCACCAGTTCGCTTTATTTCTCCTGGCAGTGAACAACGCCGCTACAGTTTTAATGACCTCAAGGCACATCAAGGCTTCAACAAGTTCCCATGTTTGCATCTCCTCAGTGGAAAGCTGCCAAGACACAAGGTTTAATGCTGGTGACAGTGAGGCAGACAAGAGGATAATTTTTTTCTTTACACATAGTGCCTAATACCCCTGCATACCATCTTCCACTGAACATGTGGTCCCACAACCATTTGTGTCTGCTGTCTCTAAGACAACGTTAAGAAACGAAACCTGTGATTTTTGTTACTTTCATACTTAGTAAGGCCAATATTTCAGTTTCAAGTGCAGGGATCCATTTATGGTCTTGGGCAGAAACTTTATTTCTGAAACCCAAGTATATCCTCTCAAAATAGAGATGACTGAAAACCACGTATGACTTTTCAATGAAGGCCTCTGTGTGTGCGTGCCCCGCAGTGACCACGCTGGGCAAAACTGGTTTGCAGATTGTTCCTCTCCTTGGAGTTTGTTTAGGCACTAGAGGGATTTGTATAACGCCAATAATAAATAACTTTTTCTTTTCAATATTATGTTTCACTAAGTAAGCACAGAGCAACGTATTTACCCTTACAAAACCCCTGCAAGTAAATGTCATTTTATTACCTATATAAATGAGGTTAATGAGTCCCCCACACACAGACAAACACACTTGAAAGCACTCTGGGCAGTCCCATACACCGTGGCTTAGGGTACAGACAGTTTCTCACACACTTATTTACTTGTTGCAAGACCGAGCTGTGGCGACGATGGAAATTTTTGTACCATTTTTATTAACAATATGCRTGACTCAGCTTCCCCACCTCCCTGAGCACCTCTAGCGTAAGAGGCTCGCCTCTGCCGTGGACAGAGGGAAGGCAAACACACAACAGCGGCAGGCTGCCACCTGCACCGGTGCAGACAGTACACGGCTAATCACGGGAACGTTAACTCTTCATGGTCATTAGCGGAGAAACTTGGAAAGAGAAAGACCAGAACAGGTGAGGTGAAGCTGCCACTGCTCCTCAGGGTACAGCTCATGGACAACTTGGGCACGCGATACCCTACCAAGCTGGTTTGGCTCCCAAAGCAGCATCCTCACGTAAGCACGATGCTCTGGGCAGGCCAGTAAGCATTGCTGAGACTGGGGTGCCTACAAGGCGTCGCCTGTGAAAAGCTGCCGATATCACTGCTGCTATCGCCTCAAGAAGGTCGGGAGCCCGAGAAACGCTGCAACGCATACAGACCCACTGGAGGGCCACAGAGAGGCAACCACAGTCAACTATTCATTGGCAACAAATATTGACTATTTATTTATAATCAAAGGGCTAGATGAAGAATTGAAGAAGATAAGGGGTTACAGATCAGCTTATACAGATCAGCTTAGAGAAGGACTGCAAAGAACAGCATAAAAGCTGGGAAATCAGGCGCCCTGTAAGTCTGCAGCGGCACACCGAAGCGATCAGGCAGAGCTTCCCCACCAGTACGCAGCACAAATAGCAGCACCCAACCTCACTCACAGCTCTCTGCCGTGTCCGCCAGCTAACCACTGCGCTCCTCTTTTAAGGACACCACGTATCAAGCATGTGGGGTAAAATAAAGACCTCTCTGTCTTCTGCTCTTTGCTCTCATTTGAAATTCCTTTTCTCAAAGTCTCCAGCAACAACTTCTAAAATCTTGTCTCCTCTTGGATGCCTTTCCTCAACCTCTCTAAACTCCATAACTATTCCTTTGGTATATCTTCCTCATGCCCTCTGCAGTTTCTGTGACTGTCATAAGCTTTTCTTTCTTCCCAATTTTACTCTGAATCTTACTTTTCAGCAGTTAACACCTATCTAGCCAAAATTTCTCTGTCAAATACACACAAATCTGCCGTGTTACTGCAGACTATCTTTCTGCACAAGCTAAACTCTCAGCCTCTCTGCCAGTATCTCTGCTGCGGATGTCTGTCAACTCAGACTTAACCTACTGCCCTTAAGCCTCCCCAACCAGCCTTCTGCACAATCCCTCTCCCAGGAGCTAAAATCCACACACCAGCCCATATTACACTTGGGTTCATAACCTTTGGCTCTGCCTGGGACTTAAAGCACCAGATGTTCACAAACAACTCTTTCTGCATGATAGCCCCATATGATACAGTATTTCTTCTCTGTTTATGCAAGTACAATTCTTCTCCCAGCTATCCTCCTTGTGCTTTTGAAAACTCAGTGCTCCAGAAATACAATCTTTACTTATTTATCCATCCAGAATGCTGCTGCAGGGATCATTTTTCTAGGCCACATGTTTAACCACCTCACCACTCTCTGTCCACCCCTTCACCATCTCCCCCTTCTCTGCCGCACCAGAAACTCCTTGTTCCAAAGCCTGTCCTAGCCTCCACCTTTACTTGGCCACTGCCATCTTCAACTGTTTAAAAGGGCCCGTTTCACCTCCAGCCAGCCAGACCAGGCTCTGCTGTCTACTTGCTATGTTGTCAAGCATATGCATACCAGGAGGACAGATATTTTAGAGGGATATTAACAAGCTATTCTACTTGAATCTCTTCTATAAGGCCTCTTTTGCCAAGCTCTGGAAATAACAGGCTTCCTCTAAGCTATGACCACCGACTGCCACACCGGTCTAGAGGTCCAGTTGCTTCCTATCGCCCTTCCGTCCATCCACCCTTCCCCCTCCTGACAGGAGCTACCCGCTCCTTCGGCCAAGGACAGCGGCTTGCTCTGCCTTTGCACAGCCCTTAGCACACGGGGGGCTCTGACCCATGACAGACTCCTCCACGTGACATCTCTACCACCGTAATTAAGGCTAGCAGCAAAGGAAAGTACTTTGCATGGGTTCGGGTTCACTGTAACACATCAACACTGTTACTCACCCTAAGATAAAAAGGAGTAATGCAACGTGGTCTACCAGAAGAAACACACAGGCAACATACCATCCAGGTCAGCACTCCAGCGTAACAGTGATGGACAGCCACGTTTTTTGCTCATCACTAAATCTGGGTGCACTGTGTAGAGTTAGCTAGAATGGGTTGAAAAAATACAAGTTGCTGCTATTCTAGAGGTGTGCCTGACCTAAATGCACCGAGAGAGTTATTTTTAGTGCATCATTGCAATCTTTCAGCCATCTCATATTTATAAAACGGAAATGGTGAGGAAAGTTGCTCTGGGCTGACATCAGGAAATGAGCAGCCAAATTAACACCAACCGAAGCAATCTGAGAAGTGCAACAGTACAAGCTCTCCGTTTTTTCTGCTCTGCGTCTTAGAGCGGTGAAAGTATTTGGCCGGAGCCTGCTGTCTCGGCCCGGCSCGGCCCGGCCCGGCGCGGCCCGCTGTTAGCGCGGCAGAGGCCGGCGAACCGCCGGCGCCTCACCGCACACACGCGGACCGGGGGTTCCTCCCCCGCGGCAGCACCCGGCTGCCGCCAGCCGCGATGCTCCCGGCGGCTTCCCTGCAACCGAGGAACAGCGGCGGCGCCGCGAACACGCTCCCGACAGCCGCCTCTGCCGTTTCGCTGCGCTGTCGCCTCCCACCTTCCAGGACTTGGGGTCCGCGAGCCCCCGGGGCGCGCTGCCGGCCCGCGCTTCCCCACGGCCCTGCCCGGGGAGCAGCGCGCCCGCCCGCGCCCCGCTCCGCCCCGCTCCGCCCGCAAAACTAACCCTCGGCAGCGCCGCGGCAGCGGCCATCACCGAAAGAAGGGGACTCCGCGGCGCACGCAGCTCGGGGGGGCGGGGGTCTTTTGTGGCTTTTTTTGTTTTTGGTGGTGGTGTTTCCTCCCCCCCCCCGGCCTCATTTTTCCAGCGAGAGGAGCGTGCCGCAGCGCAGCGCCCCCCGCCCTACCGGCCCCGGCCGCGCC
>NW_028186579.1:101254-114457 GCF_003343005.1 Rhea americana
GGCCTCCGGCGGCGGCGGCGGCGGCCATCTCGGGGCTGCCCCGCGGACCCGCCCCCGGCGGCGCCGGGCGCGGGCAGCACCGTGACGGCTCGCCGGCGGGAGCAGCGGCCGCGGAGAAACCCAGAGGCGGCGTCACGCGAGCCGCTTGGAGACGGCCTCTGGAGGAAGGGCAAGGACGAAAGGAAACGCCGGTTTCAGCTCGTGCCGCGCCAGGAGCCTGGGCGGCCGGCGGAGCGCGGGCGGGCGCGGGCGGCCTGCACGCTGGCTCTCGCGGAGGGGTGCCCTCGCGGTGTCGGAGCGCTCGGGAGCACCCCGGTAAGCCTGGGTTGCGCTGGTGTGAGGAGACGGGGGGGCGGCAGCCCGAACAACGGGCCCGAGGCTTAGAAATACTTACCTGTGTTCACTCTTCAGTGAATATTTTAAATATTTTATTTGGAGTTGGGGTCCAGTTCCCAAGAGATTTTCTGTGCTCATGAACCTGCTTTTGTGGAGGAACGTAGTAATTCTGCTGGAACACAGCTCCGCGAGGGAGAGGATTGCTCAAAAAGATCACCAGGTATCAGGGCTGAGACCTGCGTTGGACTCTCAAGATTCAGCGCACGTAACAAAAGATGATCTGTATTAAGATGAAACACGTGAAGCGGCAGCAATCACCATACCGAAGTCCCCATGGTTATTTCTGTGGTAGGCCCAGAGAAAAACTAAAGGGAGCAAGAGATGTGGATTGGTTTTGCTGCTATGATTATCTCAGTGTACTGAAGAAAAAAAAGCTTTAAGATTAAAGAATTTAGGCAACTAAAAACAGCAGCCTTCACTAACAGTGAATATGAAGAATTTAGGAGTTTTACTTTACTATCAATTTGATACTAGACAGCATCTGGGCTTTCTCTCCTCTCTACTTGAATCTGGGATCAAAAATCTTGTGTCCATCAGCATAAGTCTACAGCAGGCCTCAAGTGGCATGAAAGAGTTTATAGATTTTTCCTCTTTAATTCACATAAAGTTTCCTGTGATCTTAAAGCAGGTATTTGCCATGGCAATGCCTGCTTTTAACTCACTCCGAGAAAGGTAAATGCTGAAGCGTAGCTATTTCGGCCTCAGGAGAAGCTGGAGGTTTACCACTCCTGCTATGAGTAGGAGGTTTTATTTAGATAGCCCTGTTGTACTGCAGCAGGGACAACTGCCAACTCCTCTACAGTTTTCCTTTTCGAATGGCATTTTCCACTTTGAAATCCAGATCTAGCAATCTATGAATTTCAAGACATCTCTCTCTGCCTTGACTTTTTTTTGCCTCCTCTGCCTCCAACAACTGTATTTCTTTTACTGCCATTTGTAACTTTGTCTATTCTCATCTTTTCCTAGCAAGAGGCACGACATTGTTCTAGTAACCTTCATCCTAAACTCTTCCCTAAACTTTGCAGTTCTGATCTAGTCGTACATGAATTCTCCCATATGTAAGTTGCTGGTTTGTATTTTGTTCTCCATGGACTGCAARGTTTCTTGAATACAAACCATGTAATTTTAAAAAATCCCAACAGAATAAAAACAAACATATTACAGACACAGAGAACTATAGTTCCTTTTGCTCATGATCAACTGTAAAACAAATTAAACTGCTTTACTATGGCGTGCAATGTTTAGTGATTGTTTTATTAATGCAGAAGTATCTGCTTAAATTCATACCCATTCTGGTTTAAAGTGCAACAATTAAGTCTGATACTTTCCTTTTGTACATCCATATTTTGCAGTATTGTTCCTAGAAGACATGTAGTTCAAGTTATGCCTTGCATTTGTAAAATCTGCCATTTTTTTGTATGTTTTGCTTTATTAACTAAAATAAACTGTACAAAAAGCTGTAAAGTTACATTAGCTTTTAACAATGTAGGATATACTTTCTCTGCCAAACTTTAGTGTGCAAACATTTTACATTTCTTAAAGTGACAAAATTAAGCCAACTTTGAAGTCAGAGTTCATTACTACATTACAAAAAACGGAGACTAGGTAAGTCAAAAGAAATTCCCCACTGAAATTAACACCATTGTATAATTTTATTTCTAATTCTTAAAAAAATAAATGAATTTAGAAGAGAATCACAGTATAAGGGCCCTAACATTTTAGACCATTACAAGGTACATAAAAATAGAAGACACAGATTCCTTTAAAACTTTAATCCTTTGATTAAGCAGCAAGCATATCACTCTCCAGGCAAACACTGCTTAAAACAAATCCTACCTCCAAAAACAGGACGTGCAAACTGTATGCACATATTCTGCAAAGCACACAATAAAGACATTTTGCTATGTACATACTTATTTAGTACTACAAATGCTAGGAGTTCCCTACTGTGTGCTACAGTGTATGTAAATTAAGAAATACTACCCATCTTTGACCCTCCCTCCCCCCTTCAAATACAGCACCTTTGCCCAATTATAGAATATTTAAACAAGATTCAACTGAATTACAATGTACTGAACAGTTTTATAGCAGTTGGTGGTGGCCAACTCTACTGCAACACCCAACATTGTGCATACTGAAGTCTATTGACAAGAGACAAGACAAAAATTAGCAAAGGTACAATACACACACCTGGGAGACTCAATGCTAGAAAAAAAAAATCCTGGAGATGTATCCTATCACTGTCGACAATTAAAATGAGATACTCAGACAGGATGTCAAAGTGTACCAGAAGGGTTTCACAGCAGTTTTAAAGTCTGGAGAGCAGCCAGATTTGTACATCTTGTTGAGGGGACACTCATGACTCCCAGAACACAAGTTTCAGTGATCACAAATTCCTCAGTTTGAGTTTTACAATGCTGCTATTCTTAGATGACAGGTCATCTGATGCTTACATAGCAGCTAAGGATCTACTTTAATGCAACAGAAGACTCTTAAGGAGGACCATTTTGTATGAAACTTCAGCACATTGATAAAGCCAGCTGTTTAGAAAGAAAGTATCTCAGGTTTATGATTCTGAAGATGTGTCCAAATGAAAACTAAACTACAATGTCAAAACCTTAATTGCAATTTAGGCCATGAGTATCAAACTTCAGATTTACAAACGAAATAACATCTGAAGGTACAAAAGCTTCCCTTTGCACAGATGAAATATGTTAACCAACTGTTAAACTGAACATTAGACYGGTCAATTTATCTGTGAAAAATAACTAGAAATAGCACATTTTCTTCAAATAAGGACTCGTTTTAGTCAAGGGCAAATCCAGTTAACAACAGAATGTATTTAAAATGATTTTCAAACACTTTCAGGTATAAATAATGTAACTTTTAAGAATAGCATGGCAGTTAACCCAAATGTTATTACACAGTTGAAAATGCAGCATTTTTTAATACCTTGATCCAGATCACACTTTTTTTATAATTAAGGTTTCAGATAAGAACAGTTTAATGAACACAGTGAAAATACCTTTTAATTTCCTAAAATTGGAAGCAATGATTAATACCCAAATGCAGATTTAACTTAGTAAATTAAAAAAAAGTAAAAGCCCAGAAAACCTCAACCCAGCTAATCAACTCACCTAGAAATAGCAGAAATCAGACACTCATTTAACACACTAAAATTAGGTTGGCAGCAGATAGCTCCTATTGCCACAATATTCTACTACCACCACCAGCCTCTATGTTTTTATCATGACTTCTTAGGCAAGATATCAATGATCTGTCAATATCTATATGAACTGTAGACAGCCATTCGCAGAGAAATAAAATTCTAGTGTACTTAATAATGGTTCTCGTTACTGTTCCTCTCCTGTCATCCCCTAGGAGCCACAAGTTGCTGCCCCTCTCTCCACCTCAGCCTGTAAGAGATTTTGTGGTAGGAAACTGGACTCCTGTTTTCAATTAACTTACATGATTAGAACACATGTGAGATATTTAACGTTTGGTACAATAGCTCATCATGTCTTCAGAATACTCTTTCAGAGGAGTATTTAATAAGAAAGTACCTTTCTAAAAAAGAAAAAGTGTCCTGGGAAAACACATGAAAAAAACACCTACATTTTACAAGTGCATGAAATGCTTCTACTGTTACCTAAACAGGGCCAAAATTCTGAACCTAAGGCCATTAGGTTTTTTGCACTAGAAAGTAAAACAACAAAAAAACAACCAAACAAAAAACAACCCTACATTTAGGTCTCCTACAGTACTATCTAATCCTAGATTTGCCAAACTACTTTCCTGTAGTTAGATACTTGACTACGAAGAACTGTAGTAAAATAAATAGAGTAAAAATCAGTTAAACAAAATCTTAGTGTGTTGAACATTTATTCGCTTAAGAAGTTAGCTTCCTTCAACAGTTACTCATATAGAGGAGGGCTGTATTGTAGGCATTGTTCTGCTGTACAAGTCTTCTACACAAAAATATTTTTATACAGATGGTCATTGATGTGGTTCCATTTCTAGTTATTAGCTTGCTCCTCTGTAAGACTGGTCTGATACCTGTGAAGGCTTGCTCTTTTCTCCCCTTCATTATTTGGAAAAAAAAAGTAGACATTGATACAATTTTTAAAATGCAGGAGTTAGCATAATTCTGCTTGCTTTCTTCAGTGCAGAGTGGACTGTGATTCTGTCTGAATTCCAATAAGTGAGGGTGGCTGCTGGCCGCTAACTGTGGTTAACACTGGCCTTGGATTTAGACGAGGAGGCATGGAATTAGCTGGGCGGATGAGAGGTGGGGGGGGTTGGTTTAGAGTTGGCCTTGGTTGGATAAACCGAGCCTGCTGTTGAAGTGGTGGGGGCTGACGATGGAGAGCAGGAGCAGCAGGAAGCGCTGGACGAAGTAACGGGGGCGGCTGGTTTAAAGTTGCCATGGGAGCGGTAGGTGCTGGAGCAGATGCCTGTGCTGGAGGTGAAGGGCCTAAACACTGAGTGGCCGGAGTGCTTTGTGCCTGCGCAAAGGACAAAGACAAGATTGCATGAACAGCGGTCCTAGCCAGAACGCAATGCAGTTGGGTTGCCATTGTCCACTATGCAGGAAACAGTATTTAAAAACAAAAACAAACAAAAAAAAAAACAAAAAACCCCTGAAAAGTTACTGAAAAGAAAATCACCAACCAAAATATTATAGACAGCAGAACTAAAAATATTTATGAAGCAAGRGTCTTCTTTCTAGAGTAAGAACTGTATTTTAACAATAAAACAGTAACAAGATATTCACTATGAAAGGTGCAGTCCTGTTTCCACTTGATTAATGACATTGGCTGAAGCTCTATGCAAGCTCATCATCATTCTTTAGAATGTGCTTTGCCACTCCACACCAGTTGTTAACCTTACATTATAATCACTAAATACAATGCTATTCCTCAATCCATGCTTACTTATATCTGGTACACAAAAACACACCTCATCTTCTTCATCAGTGCTCTTTCCTGATGGCACATTAGAAGTATTTTTTGTGTCCTCCCCTAAAGCAGAAGCATCACCATTAGAAGCCAGGGTTCCTTGTTCCGCTTCCCATTCCTGCAATACCTCCTCTAAGTTAAACCGACGCCTGTAGTTTACAAAGAAGTTCTTCACTTGGCCAACAGTCTTGTTGCCAATTACATCTGCAATAGCTTGAAAATCTTTACCATATTTGCGGACACCTGGAAGGCAAAGTAAATAACATAGCTGTGAAGAATCAGTCAGACACAGCTACGTGTGATGTATTTACAGAGAGAACCTACGGGACCTGTAAACCAAGGACTCGCTAATTAGGAGGACTTCTCAATTAGGAGAAGGCCTCAAAAACCCTTAAAGCAAAATAATTTTTTATTGCATAGCCATCAACATATAAATTAAGAACTTTATTAAAAGGTCATTACCCACTCTTCTTAAAGATTTTGGCTTACTCGCCAAGCCTCCCAACCAAAAACCACACAGATTTGGCCTATAATGCATAAAATAAAATCCTTCAGTGTGTTTGGAAAAAGGGCAGAAGCCTGAGACAAGTTCAAGAAGGGAGTGGGAAAGTCAGTGAGCAGGTGTGTATAGGTGTAGCGGGGTCTAATGCTAGAAGTGTCAAGTGACAGATGTTGACAGCTTTCTACAGGTTCCCGCTGTGCCAGCTGTGTGCAGCTGAGACAGTTTCTTTGCCAACAGCCTGTACGACAGCTGGTCAGTGGGACCGGTAGGGTTCAGTAGCTACTGGACTAAGCAAGCGCAGAACAAGGGGGACGGTTCATGTGTCACTGTGTACTGCTCCTTCCTCTGTTTATGACATGCAAGACTGAGGCTACAAAGGATAACTACCAGACATTCACGGGACAAAGTCTTTTTAAAGCTTTCATTCACCATTCAAATTTGGCAGATGAAACTGGGTTTTGGGGACAACTGCCTGGGGAAAATAAACATAAGCTACTGGTGTCTGTTTACAACACAGTTCCCAGCACAAGCCTCCAGGAATTAAATTCTCCAGCAAGAAATTGCATGACAGAGGATCTTCACATGATTCTCTTTGTCCACTTTCATGTTGATATCAGTAGGTCAGTTGTTTACAAGCACTTCACAAGGAAATGCTGCTGGCCCTTTACAAAAATCTCAATGTGGGCTTTGTCGAATTCCAAAATGAACTCTGTGTATAATAACACTGAAAAAAATGAGAATAGAATTCTGTAATATTAAACTTTAGTTTGTAAGTCCAACCTTAGATTTAACAGTTCTCTCTCAGCTTTATTTAGGGTATATGTCTAGTTCTTCCTCTCCTGTTTAGAGGAAAATAATTCTCATATTCTCTTCTCCAGCATCCTACAACACAGCTTTTAGCTATGCTAAAGACATTTTTCACCACAAAAGTCCAAAAGTTTGGAGCTTGAAAGAAATAGAATATTAAATGAATTTATTTTACAGCACTATAAGACACGCTCCAGATTCCCTAAACAGAAGGCTCATTTTTGCTCTGAACTATGCTTGGGCGAACTAAAATTTGACTTCTTACATGAAGCTCCTGACAACTGAACCAATTCAGGACATATTACAGTGCTTAGAGGACAAGCATTCCATTTCATTACAGGAGCAGGAATTTATATCCRATTTCATCCCTCATTTCAAGAAAGTGAAGCAAAGGATTCAGAAGGTGAAAGCTGTTCCAAATCTGAAAGGTATGTTTCTTTTCAACCGAATTGTAAAGAGTATGGCCTTCATCTTGTTCTGCCCTTTTTTACTTTCTTCATTAATAAGTACTTATGATGTGGTATGTACAAATGCAATTTAAGAAAAAAAAAAAGTTCAGCTCTAGGATAACACTTTTTGTAGCTGAAGTTAGTATTACAACCATCAAGAGCTTAAATATGGCTGGCAACATTACTTCAGCTCTTTTCCTAGCACCTATAAAGGCATTCAACTATTCTGACTGCAAAAACCTTGGAAAGAGAACAGAGGGACCTAACAGTGCTACGAGGGAGGGAGCACACCTAAGGAGAACAGAGACAGGGGTTTAGCTCTATGCATCATCAGTCATGCAAAGTGTTAGCTGTACTCTTTAAAAGCATGCACGCAGAGAATACTCCCCCCAGTATTTTAATATCCTTTGATTGTCACATCATTACCACCCTCACTAATTTATAATGATCATTAAATGTCCACTTCAACATATCTACCATCTTGCAGAATTCATAAAATGAACAAAATGCCCAACAAAACAAAGCAGTTTTAAAATATAAAATTTAGTTCAGATTTTTAGTGATTTCAATCTTTTCTGTTATTAGTCTGCCTATACCCCTCTCTTCCCCATAACCTGCAAAACAACTGAAGCTGTAGGCTAAATCCACCTAAAGTTAATAGAGACAAGGTCTTAAGCCTATTTCCAGGCAGAAAGGTTGAACACAGAGTATATCAGGCCTTCACTGAGAACCCAACCATGAGAAACACCTAGACAAAACCAAACTTCATTAGTTCAGCTACACACAGCACTCCTCATTTTGGACTCTCTTCAGAGGAGTTAGTGTGGCTATAGCATCACCGCAATAACTTCCACACAATACTGTAGCAAAACACTTTTAACCTGCACTGAAAACACAGAAATATTTCAATACATATCTATGAAAGTTTTACACATAAGGTGCTGCCACATCTGCAAGAGGACACATCATTCCCTTAACTCAAATTGGTGCACATTACACATCCTGACATAAATCTTGTGCTAAATATTACCCAAATTATTTCTAAAGTGTTTAATCTGCTAATTGGTAAGAATAATTTTACTAGGTTGTTGACAGAGAAGTTCAAAAGACGACTGCACAACTTCATACATATGAAGGCTTCCCCMAACTTGTTTGAAGAAGATCCCTCTGATCACCGGGATTCTTCAAGCTCTTCAAAACACTGCCCAGGTAAGAGGTGCACTTGAACACAGGCCTGCTCAATATTACAGTCTTTCATCTTAGATGTCTAATGCTGAAAATCATAAATGCAAGTTTGGTACTGCGTACTCTGTCTAATGCTGTGCAGCACAGCTAACAGTGACAGACACACAGACACACACACAAAACTTCAGCCTGGTTCACAAAGCAATATAATGCAGCACCACAATGACACAGAAACAGTTAGTTAACCCAACCTCTGGATTAAGACTGCAGCTCCACTGTGATGTTATTACAGTGCTCCTGGCAACTAGCTCACACAGTGTTAGACTCTGGATTTCTCAACTGTTTTCCACTGCAATGAATTAACTGAAAGCAATACACTGCTTTTCAATTTGAATTTGGCTGTTTTGAACAAGCCTTAAAACACTTCTGCAATTGCAATTTTGATGTGGCTGAGATCTTAGTTTGAAAAGATGATCATGCATACACATTTCTATACACAACTAAAACACCTCACATGACACACTGGCCCATTACATTCTGTAACTATTCAGGCATACAGTTTAACAGTAACCTGGTGAAATATACCGCRGAAGATTGGCCTAGTGATTTTTATCAAGTCTGAATCCATAACCCTGTTGCAGGCAGCCACACTAATTCTGACATGCTCATCTTCATTTTAATATTTTTGTTCATTATCTCCTCTTTAGTTACTAAACTCCTGAGACCACATTAACCCAAGTAGAAACTACAAGAATTATTTCATTTTAGAAAAAAGAATATCAAAATCATTTTACTGCAGACTATTTTTGTGATTCCCCAGCAAGATATAATGCTTGTATTTAAGCGAACAAATCATGGCAGCGCAACCTACCTGCTTAATGCTTATGATTTCAGTAAAATTGTCAAGTATCTAAAAGTACRTGCCAGGTTTTATCAATATTTTTGATGTACTAAACCTACTTTAAATGTACAAACTAAATGTCCCCATGCGTAAGTTAATTGAGATGTTCAAGCCCAACAAAAACTATGGTAACCTTTAGTATAGCAACCATGGCTATTTTAAAAGCAGTCAGGGCAAAAAAGAAAAAGAAAAAAAAAAAAGGAAAAAGCACTATGGACTTTTCATATATTATCCTAGTAGCTCAAGCAATATTTGGAAGTGAGAGATCCAAGCCCAGGGTGTTCCTTAGCCAGAGGCACAAGAGGCTTAAATCTGTAATTCTCACATTCCAGGAGAGAGCCTCCACCACGACTCCATCACCAGGCAACAGGTAAGAGARGAATAATAAGAATACTTTGTCCCTTGTATTAAGGCTTCTCCACTTTTATATAGTGGCAAAGGAAAGGGACTGAAAAACAAAAAAACAAAAAAAGCCAAAAGACCCATATAAGAATTGCACGTAATTCAGTGAAAACAGTAGTCTTTCACTTCCCATCTCCCCCTTAAAAGCTGAAGCTGACTACCTACACAAACTGGAACGCGTTCCCTAGAGGAGGGACCAGGAGCCTGGAACTCCCTGCCAGAGAGTTGTTACCAGTCCTCATTCTCTTCTGCCCATTCTCCAGTTTTGTTATTTACCTTGTTGACTATACAAGTTTAACAAGTACATAACAAGCTCAACGCATTCTTATCACCTCCCAACCTGATCCTTGGTTAGAGCTCTGATAATCAAACTAGGGAAACGCAAGAGAGTCTGAATCCTTCGATCCTAAGGCAGCCACAATGATCCTGGGTTTTCCCGCTTCTCCAGCAAGCRGTCTATCCACTAGACTAGATACTAAAGGTAGAGATCTCTTTCAGATGCATTTGAAAAAGAATTAGTCATACTGAGAGAAAGACTGCGAACAGTTTGGAGATGTGAATTTCAGTCTCAAGAGGCATGCAAGTTCAAGAGSCATGATTTTGGAGAAACGTTCTTTCAGCATCTCCATTCAAACTTCAAAATAAACCTAACTTTAGGTTCAGTATATGTCACTTGGTTAATAATTACCAGGTATAATACTTGAYAGTTTTGCACTGATACTCTGATCCAACCGAAGGTTTTGTACTAAAATTCAGTTTTCAATTTTAAAGTAGGTGAAGAATAGAAGAAAATAAAGATATGAATGAATAGTATTAGAGGCAATTTATATTATCTTGGAGAAGCTAATCCATAAAAACAAATCAACATACAGTGACTTCAAGATAATAACGGGCTCATAAATATTTCGCTTACTCTTTCCTCGATTAGCTAGCACATGTTAAAGCAAGACCAAAGTCAGTTTTCCTTCAAATAAATGAATAACTGCAAGTTTGCTGTATCAATAACCTGGAAATTTTTATTTTTATCCAATAATATCATTAGTACAGTATCCATATCTGGCTTCAGACTCAAATGCCTCCACTGGTTAGATATCTGCTCTATCATTCCCTCATGAACAAAGAAAATAACTGTAAAACAGGTACTTCTGCTTTTTCCTACTTTAAGGATACACAGAGATGTCTTAACAAGTGCTGAAATTTTTATTATTTTGACTATTACTTCTGAATTCCACTTCAGAGAAATTCTTGTAATGTCATTTAGAAGATGAATAAAGGGACTTCTTGGTACTATATAGAGCTGTTAAACCCAGCTTAACTTCTCTATTTAAGATTTAACACGAGTAATTGAAAGACTAATATCATTTTGCTTGAAATTATATGCTACATATTCTCACCATTTTTTTTTGTTGTTGCCTTCCCAGTGACTTTCTTGTAAGACCAGATGAAGTTTAACTTTTGTTTTATAGGAAAGTGTCCTGAACACCTCTCAAAATCCTTTGCACCAGGTTTCAAGTCACTACTACTATTAACATACCTTGTACTGCAAGAAGCTGCTCTTCTGTGGTCCAACGGGCATTGATTTTCTGATTAGACTATTAAAATCAGAAAAATGGCACAAAGATCATTAAAATGTTTCAAAAATTGTAATATCTGAGCATCAGAATGTGTTTTAGTTGCACTACGGTTTGTAACATAGGTAAAAACCTTTTGCTCAATAAACCATAAATTCATAAAGTTTAAAGCCACTTTCATGAGGAAGAAGTAGTATTAGAGCATTTCAGTTTAGAAATGAAGTGATATTTTTCCCTCTACTTTATTACAGTTCTTCAGTTTCACCTATATCCTAACTTATGCACAAGCTAATGATCTTTATACAGACAGAATTTATAGTTAAATTTATCTAAACTGTTAGAACTAGATATTTAGAATGCTTTGATTTTTTGTTGTTTCATATCCAATCCTTTAAAACAAATAGTTTCCTTCATTTATTTATTCAGCCAGTTAACATAAGACAAAACAAAAACCTACTACTAATTTCTTATAAAGAGGCCGGACTCGCCACTGTATACATTTCAAAGAATCCTGTTTAAGTTGCTGCTGAAATGCAAGCACTATGCAGCAGCAAAAGACATTTCTGTAGTTCCCACTAATGTAAGTGCAAGGCCACAAGTTCTAATATTTATTCTGATTTACCTCAGGAGGTTTGAATTCTTCAATCCCGCCTTCCATTTTCTGTTTAAGTGCACTGTTTACTTGCTTAGCATTTTGAACCTTGGTCAAAAACAACAAAGTTAATCAGCTCCACAAAGAAAGTTGGTCACTTTACACATATATCTTCACTAGGATTGCCACAAGTGTACCTCCTAAGTTAGAAAGAGAAACATTATGGTTTAAGGCTTCTCTACTTTCAACTGTTTTAAAAAAATTTTAAATGAGACACAGTTTACTATAGAGAGAAAAAAAGTATTTAAGTCAGCCTTTCAAAAGAACAGTTTGTCTGCAGGAATATTAAAAGAACATACAAAGCAAGTTTTGACAATGTTACCTATATTCTGGAAGAAGACTGCAGAATATTCTAGGCAAACGCTTGGTTCTTAGATTTCCAAGTGATATGTACTGTATAAATACAATCATTCCTTCTCCAAAAAGTACTTGGAGGGGGAGGAGGGGGAAGAAGATTTATGAGCTATTTCCAGTTAGCTTCTTCTGACAGACCACTTTTTATTCACCTTAGATCATCACAATTTCTGTAAAGGTTTTCCTTGAAATAGTTTAAAATACATAGATAAAATCTTTTAATCTACAAGGAGAGAACTTTTAACTCACACATAAACACAGTTATTAAGCATTTAAAGCTGAGTAATGTATATAATGTATATTTTAATATGTAATGTATATTTTATATAGGTAAAAAAAATAATTTGGCGTACTATTGTGCACAGCTATTACAAATGTTCTTTAAGTATGGGCATAAAAGCAGACAATTCAGTGGGAGATTCCACAGGCTGCATCTCTTGAGATCACTGAAAGGAGAGAGAGGGGAGGAAAAAAAAAAAAAGCCCACTCCCACACCCTCAAGGATGTAACTCACCTACACTTAGGCTAAAGAGTGAAAACCCACCTATGCTATTTAGCCCCAAAGTCCTGCTGTGATAGAAAGAAGTGTATTTCTCCTGCAAAAGAATACAAGGGAGCAAAGACCCCATGAAACTCTTTGTGCACTCCATGATTTTGCAACACAGCAGCTCTTAGTCTATAATGAGGCAGAAATTCCAGCAGATGAGCCTTGAATTTGTTGCCACATCTCTCCTAGAAAGCAAACATACACATACTGCCGTGTCCTGAAAAGCTGAACAGATTTTATGCTCCAACTTTAAGTGCTGCAAGTTAACTTCTTTATGCAAAAGAAACAGGTTAAGCAGTCCTCTTAATGGTGAGGACTACAAAGCAGTTTTCCTAAATGTAGTAAGAATACTCAGCATTTTAAATAGAGAAATAATTCGGTCCATAATTCCCYCAGTCCCCAGGCTTTCCTGGATGTCCTATCCCACAGTATAGGATGTCCCATTCTAAAAGCAGCTATAATTGTAAGCATTAAAAAAT
>NW_028186579.1:114627-130063 GCF_003343005.1 Rhea americana
AAACACTACTAAATCAAATGACCTCAGTTTTCCCCTGTCCCCAAGTCAACATTGTTTTCATGTCATACACTCTCTTCAACATTTTTTTTAAAGGAATTCATCTTGAGTGATGAAGAGGTGAAAGCAAATGTAACAATAAAACTGAAGAATAGCTAATGTCCAGCATTTTTGGTGATCACTGTGGAACAAAATTAGGAGGACTCACATCAAAGAATTTTCCGAATCTTCACAGAAAAGCTTCAAAAACTTTACAAGAGCAATCTGAGATGAAAACAAAACAAGACCAATAACCCATGGTACCTGTCGCTTTAATGAGATTAGTTCCATATCCAGCTGTCTAAGAATTGTGTTGGCTGCATTGGGACTACAGGAAACTGCTATCACATCTTCCTGGGTCAGGTACATGCCTTTTGGTGGACGGCATTTGGAACGCTGAGAATGGTGGCGATGCTGTAAGCTCTGATAATCTCTTCTACCCAGCCCTATTTTGCTGGTCTGAACAGGCTGCTCATTACTGCCCTTTAATTCACAAGAAATAAATCGTTAAAGAATAACACTATCTTACATATAACTTTATTAAAGTACCACATTGTATTGTAATGTCATTTTTACAACCAAGAAAACCTAAGCTAATACCCTTCTCTCCATGCAGAATCCAAACCAAGATGTGATGTAGCACACAACTTTGGGTAGGCCTGCATTAGTCTTAGGAAGGTAAATTTGCCAAACTTCAAAATATTTTTTTCTTGAACATAGCTGAATATACAATAAATGGTACAGAAATCACAGTCTGAATACTATGAAAGATGGCAGAAAACTAGTAACCTCTGAGGTATTGAGAGGGTAAAGAATATACATACACAGCATCTTTAAATCAAGTAATAACTTGATTTGGCAGTGTTACCACTAATAACATTTTAAGGTACTTTGAACTAACACATTTACTTCAGGTCAAATATGAAGAGGGCAGCAAAGGTCAGAGGAAGGGGGAAAAAAAGAGAGAAAAAAAGCAGAGAAAGTCAACTATGACTGAGAAGAGCACAAAATTACACCTTCCCCTGCTGCAAGCATTCTACCTTGAAAAGCTAAGTGCCATTTGCTTTGGGAGGGGACTGGAGATTTAGAAAAAATTGCAGATTTACTTTTGCAGTCCCTATAAAAATTAATTTAATTTAGCCAGGTCAAGTCTTTGTTGTTTGCTTTTTTGAAATGGAAAGGGATAGCAAAGAGGAGAGAAAATCATTATAACCGCTCTTTTGATATACTTAGATACCTAACAGATCTTTGCTCAAAGTTTCAGCTTTGTCTTCAGTGGGCATTACTGCGCAACAGTTACAGTGCACGCACATGATTCTGGTAGAGCAACTGGGAAGGTTACCTACAGACTAAGAGTAGAGGAGCAAAAGATTTTCCCTATAGGATTTTTCAGTTCAATGCACTGCTAAGTACCAGAACAGAGATGAGATTCAGGCGCTCTGCTATTCAAGCAGCCTCCCCCTACTGCTCCTCCCTGCCTGGCACCCGCGCAGGTTAAGAGGAGGTGGTCAACTGATCATAGTGAAGAGAAACAAATTGCAGCAGCTATTATTATAATGTTTTGTAGTATTAGTACAGATTAGCAAACTGTACTTTCATCTACTAAACTTGACCTTTTGCCACATCCTCTTCTCAGCTAATGTTACAACTTAATCCAGTCCACAGACGTAATGGAGGCTATCTTGAAACCATTTAGGCCACTTGCACCTACTGCTCCTGTGTGGGAAGTTGGTATAGAGCTTTACATCTCTGACATCTAAAAATCCCAAGGTTAAGTTTACTTCTGGCCCATGTACACCATTTGTATTTTGGGTCAGCATTATTCATCTAGTGTGAAACTGCAGTTCCTGTCTGTTCAATCTGGATTTAAAGAGAACTCACCCTCTCAAGCTTTGAGCTTGCCAGGCTAGTGTTTGGCTTGTTTTAGTCTTCTCTGGTAAGAGAAAGTTTCCATTGTGATACACATTCAAGTAACCTAGTCCGTTTATATTTTGCTTAGGAAGTGAAAGTATGCAAAACCTACCAGAAATATCAGACCGCAAAACAATATTACGTGGATCCAAATAGCTTGTCAGGAACTGCAAACCTATTTGTCCTGTTCCTAGAAGTCTACGAACATGCTACTTTAATTCTGGATTGTGTGTATATGAATCACACAGTAACTAATGAAAGTAAGTTGAAAAAGATAGCCATGACTTAGAAATGGTTTAGGGACCAAATCAAATCAACAGATTGCGAGAAGACTGTTGTAGTTGTGGAATTGGGAGGTGGGGTAAAGGGTTCATATTAGGGTTTGTGCCATTTCAACTTCTAAATAACATATCCCAACAATAAAAATCTCAGACTTTGTAAAATAGGGGTCCTTTTTTCTCTCCTAAGGCAGTTAATGTGATATGCTGAAAGTCATTGCAAAATTGCAAATGGAATCTAATACTTTCAATCTCTTACTCAGCATCATTTTTGGCAGAGGTCCAAAGTTGTATTAATAATCTCAGATACCACTTCATGATTCTAAAGAGATACTGAAACTACACCATTGCTCACATTTTCAAGGAGCATTAACTATTCCATTTCAGGAAAAATCCAAATGTATCAAGTCGATTAAGAAAATAATGAAACATTTGGACATTAAACTGTGTCCTTCTAGTGTTGACATAAATAACTTAATGTTCACCAAAAGACAAACAGAAAACAAAAGAACGATCTCAAACTCTGAATGTACCTGAAACATAGCACTTATCTGTAAAACTAACAGTAAATACTCTACTAAGGACAGCAAAGTATTTTTCTGCACACTGTTATTACTAGAAAGCATCTGAATAAAGCCACAAATGAGTTAAAAACCTCAATATAGCTTTGAAAGAATAAAATAAGTTATACTTAGAAAAAATGACACTTAATTTTTAAATGTATAAAGAATACAGTTTCTAATAACTCCCAATCACTAAAACTGAAAACAGGTTATTAGCAAAACAGGGGTGGGGGGAATGTTTATACCAGGCAGAGATAGCATATATCTCTTAGAAAGCATTAAGATCTTTCATGAGATAGCAGAACTAATGAGAGATGCATTTATGCACACCAAATGGCAAAAATAAAGGGTAAAATTTAGTTTAATTCAAAAGTTGTCAAAATCTTGATCAACTAAGAATGATTTCAGCAGGTTGCAAATAGGTGCATTTTAAGCCTCTTCTACTACAAATTGTATTACTCATGGAAAACAAACAAACAGACATTCACCATTAAAGTATCTGTTACCTCCTTTTTGGCTTCTTTTTTGGGATCATAATCACTATCATTTCCATCCATCGGATGAGCTTCTTCTACATCATCATCACTAAGGACAAAAGACAATAAGCTGGTCATTTTACTTTGTCATTCTATTTTTTTAAATACCAAATATAAATGTATCTAGACAGGACACAGATATTTATCTAAAGTAGCTATTCTAAGTAGTTAAGTTTTATGGTTATACTATTTGACATCTCCTATTTTTATAGTAGTTCTGTCTTGAAAGCTGCAAAAAGCTTGTTTCCTTTATTAAATTCTTAAAATTACTATGATAAGTCAACAGTCCTAAGCTAAACCTTAAAAACACTTGAATCCAGTATAGCTGGTACTGTTACTGGAAAAAAAWTTCGCCTTTTTTTAATTCAGCCACTTGTAGCAGCATGAGTATTTACATGGTCAACTAGATCAGGACCAGAATTAAGCTTTCATTTGCCAGGTTAGTTTTTTTAACAGACTAATTCTCAGCTACTGCACCAGGTGTATGAATAACCCCTTGTGTCAGTCAGTCTGCAGTAAGCAGAAGGAGACATGAGATGGGAAAATTCAGGACTGCCTTTTTTTTTTTTTTTTTTTTTAAACAGTTTAGGGTGCTCAAGAACTACAGCCTTGGGAAGGGGGGAGCACGAAGGGAAATCATCTGCTGAACTAAGTCAGATGAAAAGACGAAAGAGAGAAGAACTAATTTAGCCTAGTCTAATCTAATCATTCATACAGTGTAATTTCTGACTAACAGTAAAGTTAAAAAAGAAGGCAAGAAGTTCTAGTTATTACAAAAAACAACAAGCTGTATTAGAAGCAAAGTGACTTTCTTCCATAGTTTTTCAATTATAGGGTCACTAAATAAGCACATAAATTTTAAACTACTGGAGTTTGTCTTTTTAGTAGCATATAATTAAATAGATCCTTTTCCTCCGGCTAGGAAGTTTTCTGTAGATGTGAAATAGATCACACCTGCTCATATAATCAAGAATATGCTTCTTATTCATTCAAAACATTCAACCACTTAAGGTAATATTCTAGTATACTAACTGCAGTATAATTTTAGTTTCACAATAATTAGGGGAAAGCTTCATTTCCTTCTATCCAGGACAATTTAGCACTACTGTAAGCTCTAGTTCTCTTTGATAGATATTAGTTCTAAATATGCTCAAAATAAAATTTACATAAGAGATATGCCTTAAAGTTTCACTAAAAAGCAGTATTTTGGCATTTTAATTGCTATGGCTTTTCATATTGGTTGACCTTTTAGTTAGTTCTATTTATTTTATCTATTTATTTAGTTCTATTCTAATAACAAAAACATGCTCCTCCCCACACCCTACCCATTAGTTTCTCTTAGGAGAATATGTAACACTCCATTCTAACTCATCACAATCATATAGGATTACACTTCCTAAATAAAACATTATTTCTAAGTCACATCCCCAAACTGCAGTTTTTTAAAACCCTTGTTTTTGGAATTATCCACTAAAGCCTGGTGCGTTATTACAGCTGATACTGACCAGAGTAACATACTTCCTAAAGCAGATGTATTAGACATAACCTGCTGAAGGCAAAGACAACATCACAGATGCGCAAATCTAAAAGCATAGCTCATGCTGAAGCATAAGGGCTGGAAATTACTCAAACATTTCTACGTAGAAAGACTTCAGTCTCTGGTAGAGATAGCTGCTTAAGAACATAAACCTTACCTGTCACCTTGATTATTTCTATTAGCTAGTTTTCGAGCCTGACGATCCATCAAACTTGTCCTAGAGCGAGTTTTTTTCCAAGAATAGTAATATTTTACAAGGCTTGCAATAGTCTTGTCTGGAAGCTAGAAGAATTCATTAACATATTAATTTAACTTTTTTAAAAAAAAATCTATCCAATATGATAATTCTGCTCTATTTACAGTCACTCTTACCCAAATATCTTAAATGTGTGGATAACTGAGAAAGGAGAAAAGCATGCATTACACACACATTTAAAAGGGGAAAAAGGCAGGGGAAGCTTTTTCATTAGAGGGAAAAAGCTACAGCTGCAGGAAACGAAGAAATGAACTTAAGTCTTACATTCTAGGTTTTTCCTGAAGCTTTTACACAGAAATCAACACTGAAACTTTAGCCCAACAGGAACCTTTGGCCCACATACATCTGAACTGCTTAATGCTTTGAAACAAAGTATTACTTTACCATTTGCTGGATCCTGTGAAAGCTCTTTCCATGGAAGCTAAATGCTTGTTCAAATAGGACCTTGTCTTCGACTGTCCACTCATCAGGGAAAGGAGTGAAGTTAGGGAGATCCGCAAGGGACTTCTCAATATTGTGTTTATGCCAGAACAACATGCCGAGAGCCTTTGAAAAGAAATAATCCCTTTTTGTTTTTAGTCAGTTTTCTAAAATGCTGAAACAAGTTCCATTCTTAAGAGTTTTTTTTTTTTATGATTGACTATAAGAACCCCTTCTCAAAAAGTATTTACAATTTTAGACTTCTTCCATTGTCTCTATGTACTATAGGATACAAAATTCTCTTTGGAGACTGTATGAAGAGCGGGCACATTTGTACTCTATTAAAACTATGATATCTAGGCATTTAAGGTTGGCATGGCAGCAGCATTTCTGAACTAGCATAAACTAGGTTGTAGGTACAAATCTGACCTGTTTTCTTCCTTTACAAATATACATTGTCTATACAGTTCCTTACAGGCCTTCATGCCTATACTATCAGCCCACTCAAAAAAAGAAAAAACAAAATACTTTTCAGCAGCCAGGGGGTCATCCAAAATGCAAGTTTGAAAGTTCAAAGTGAGAGTGGTCTTTCTACAACTCTCCAATCCACAAATAACATCACGGTCACTTCCATGTCATGTGTACCTAATAAGGAATGGAAATTTAAGTATATTTTCTTACATCATTTCATTTCTCAATATTCTTTAAAAAATTTAGACTAATTAGACTTACTGCCAGAGAATCAATGACAGATTTGATGCCAAGTCTGGCATGGGAATTGGGAAATGTAATCCACTCAGTTTCAACCATGCAGTGCAGACATGATCACCAGTTGTTCATCAGCTCTCCAGACCACTGATTACAAATCTTCTAATAATCTGGACACAGCAAACCTATTCTCTTGTTAGAAAGGCAAGAAACAAGCAGCACTTCTTGCAAAGATATTTTCTATTCCACTGTGAACTGTGAACAATTTTCTACTACAAGTTGCTTTGAAAATTAAGTCTTTACTTTGTAGACTTTTTAGTGGGAGATCTCTCATTTCCCTCTCTCCCATAACAGAAGCCAAGCCACTAACAAACCTCACCAAACTGCAGGCATTCCAGATGTCAATGTTGGTAGCTTCTACCTCTGACAGAACCTGACTAGTAAGTCTTTGATACGAGCTTTCATCCTCCCAAATAAGATCATACAACATATTTCTACTAATACACCAAATATTTGTTTGGAATAGGTAACCTCACTTTTACATAAATTGGTTAAATTATGAAGAAGACTGCAACAGAACTAAGTCAGTGTAGACCAGTACAGTTTTACTCTTTGCTCTTTATGGAATAGTGACTAAGGTTACAAAACAAATTGTTAACTTCTGATTTTTTATCACTTTCAAACCTAGACTCCTGATGATGTTTTCCTGTCTTTGGGAAAAAGTCAATTAAAGTTTTTCGAATTTTTTTTAATATGCAAGAGACCTTTCCAATGCCGTCCCTTATTGCACTTAATGGTTCAATGTTGTTCCATATTTGAATTCCAGTACTAAATATTAAATTTGTAAGCTTCTTGCCTGAGAAATTGTTTAGCTAAGTATACACACACAATTGCATGACATGCCCAGTGTACCAAGAAACATACCAAACCTTTCAAAAGTGCACATTACAAGCTGAGCATGTCATGAAAACAAAGAGCTCAATCTTTTGCAGAGAATCCAGACCACAACTGTATGCAGATCCACTTAATTGCAGTGTTTGCTGCCGTGCCTGAAGAGAAACAGCGTTAATTAATGGTAACCAAGGGAGAAAAAAAATAAGAGTTGTTATACTTTTACATTAAAGAAAATCCTTTAAATCAGCACTCTTGTTTCACAGCACTTACCTGCTCCACATTGTATCCATGTTTTTCCTTTGCTATTGCAATATATTCATCCACTGTAACACAGCAATATCAGAATTATTGTTTAGTACTGTTAGCTCTGCTGTAAGGTCACACAGAATTAGCCATTTAACATCAGGAAGACATGGTCTTTCCAATCTCTTAATATATTGCATAGGTCTAGGACCTCCAAAACATTCAACATATTCATAGCTATATTCAAAGTAAAAAAGCCAAATTACTTAAACACAATGTTCAAACTTATGAACTTTATACACAAGCTAATTCTCAGTGAAAAATGTTTTCTTCCAAATTTTTATTACATCAAAGCCACAGAGGTTCAATTATTAAAAACAAAAAAAAACCAGTGTTTAAACAGTGTTCGCGTTTTAAATGTTTTTTCTCCTATTAATACCAAAAGATTTCATAGATACTGGTAATCTACAACATGGCCTATGTGATTTGAAACAAACATTTCAACTACAAAATAAGAGTCTTTTCCTTTCCGAGTAGTTCTCTAAATGAAAAATAAATGCAAGAAAAGCTTTGTTGTTTAATTTACTAATTTGCAACTTCTCTGTATGTAAAATAAACAGTTAAAAGATATCAGAAGCAATTATTCATAGTTATATTTAAGCATTCAAATTCTTAAGCAGACTTACACTTGGCATCTGGAATACTATGATACGGTGACCATACAAGCATCCCTCCATTATCTTTATCAGTGTATTTTGTAGCACCTATAAGAAAAGTTAAGTCTTAATATTTATATAAGATGACCTAAAGAACAGCTATTCACAGGACAGTAAGTAAAGGTCAGTCACACTGAGAAGGTCAGCCCAATCAGTAGGGTGAGGGAGGAGAAAAATAAATAAATAAATAAATAAATACATAGTTCTGGAAGAGCAGTGTTCATGTTTAGTCATTCAATGTCTCATGAGGGACAACCACAACCTGATCTTAAATAGGATCCTAGCTACTGTAATTTGAACATTAAAGTTTATTTCTAAAGTTGGCATGGACACCAAATTACAGGTATTTGTGTATTTGAGTTAGAACAGTTCTTAGACAGTTATGAGTCTATTAGTACTCTAACACTATTACGACTATTGTAGGTGTATCTGGATCTACTATGTTTAGTTAGGCTTCCTCAGCATAACAAAATTACGAGACAGAGGGTAGAATACAGGTGACTAATCTCCGATCCTTTCAGCAACAAGGAAACTACATTAACAACTATTCCAGGAACTGTTTTGTTCATTATGTATCTCTCACATATGTATCTGCACCCATATTCATAGCAAACCAAATTGTGCAGCCGTAGAAAGTATTTGGATGTAGAAGTCATCCCATTTTTGTTTTCCACTCCCCTCGATGTAGCAGAGGGAAACGATCCGAATTACCTGACCTAGCAGGAAGACAGAGAACAACTCTCGCAGAACTGAGGCAACTTCGTATAACGTACTGCAGACTGCGGAGATTCTCATCGCTGAAAAAGCATTGCAAAAGAAAAGGAAATTCTCTAACACTTAAAAAGTGTGAATAGCTACTTTTCATGAATATTTTACAAATATATGCTAGTACATTAAACCTCTTACAGGGTATTCGTTTACAACCACCTATCTTGCTAAGACACTGCTCAACAATTAGAGCACATACACTTGTGTCAGTATAAATTCTTGGAGGCTGTTCCCTCAGAGAAACCTAGCTTTCTGGAATAAAGTAGGGCTTTCTTCCCTCCCCTTACTAACTGCTAGAGCTATTTATTTCACTGAAATAAATAACTTGTTTTCATGTCATTTTAAGTTTCCACCCTGTATACTGAGGTTACAGAACTTGTTGAAGGAAACAAAACAAAAAAATAGCACTTTGGAGAAAAGGAATACTTATCACTTTCTAATTATGCACTATGGTTTGTTGCTCTTCACTCTTCAGGTTAGCATTGTTTTGTACTTACTATCATCTCTGCAGTCTGTAGATGCATTGTGATTGCCAACTTGCAAACCAGTTAATTAGAAAAATTTAAAGAACTCATGTTTCTTCTGAAGTAAGATTTACAAGATATAACTGGTATAAACGCATCATAAGCTCTGTAACGAGTTTTAGAAGGTGCATACAGGCCATAAAGCACTAGTTACAAAGCATAAGCAGCACAAAAAAAAAGATACAACAAAAATCTTTCAGTGCTTAGTACAAGAGCAAAATCCTAAATACAAATTTCTATTTTAGAAACAGAGAGAGTGCCATTTTAATTATTAGGAATGCAGGATTTTCTTGTAGAGTGATGCAAACATGTTAATAAGCAGATCAATTCTCTGTTGCCCAGTTTTTAACTGAAGTACATGACAGCTATCCTGTGTTTCACTGATTAGCTAAGAGACAAGGAAAAAAACAGGATGATCACTGGAGAATACATCAAAATTTCAAGTTGTCAGTAAGAAATGTCCAAATCTAACATAATTATATCTTCATTTTTACACCCTGTAATTTATACAATTTACATTGTGGGTAATATTAACTATGAAAAGTTCAAGTACTAAAGAACTTAGTTTCAGAGGCATATTACTAGCACTTAAAAGAGTATTTCACAAAGCTTTCAGATCACCATGTGAAGAGTGCAATGTTACAGTTTAGAGCTAGGGATATTTTATAAGATTAAAAACCCAAGGAAAACCAACTTTTTCTTCTTATCTGAAAAATGACTTAATTTAAAAGAATGCTGAACTTCACATGGATTCTGCTCCATGGGGAAATTACTTACCTTAGGCTTGAATCTCACTTAAAGTACACACACAAACAAAAAGCACACCTAAGTCAGGAAAGTGGCTCGTCCAGCGAAATTTTTAAACTCATTGAGGAAATCTTTTAAGATTTTAAGATCATATCAACCCTCTAGCGCTGCTGCCCCCCATCTTCAGAATGAAGAACTTAAAAAATTTCAGACTTAAATACTGGTAATTTCAGACATAAAGACCAGTCATTTAAGGAAAAAATATAAAGACTGAGTTGTTCAATTACATATAGTAAACAGTGCAAAGTCTACCAAATGATCATTTCCTGAACATGTAAGAAAGGAGCATTTAAATAATTTATTCTGCACAAAGAAAGATCTTTTGTTCAAATTCTGGTCAAGAATCACAGTCTCATGAGATACCAGTAATGAGATTTTTATAATGCTACATAAAGGTTTTAGATATAAGAATACTAAGTAACTTCTCATTGTAAATCAGTCAGAATCTTAACCTAGATCTTTCAACCCTAACAATAGGGCCATTTAATTTTCTTTATTTGCTTAAAGGAGAAGCTATAGGTTGCTGACAGTCAACTTCTGTCAGCTGTCTAAATTTGCAAGCTGTGAGTACTGTGTGCATATACATACACAGCACATTTTTGACACCGCACAGCACATATTCACACTTTGTTCTATCCTCACTGAAGAGGACAAAGAGAGAGACACAATTCTGGGTAAGAAGGAGCCTAAGTCCCCTCAACATAGCTTTCAAGTTCCCTCCCAAGGACCTAATGTGATGGGGTAGTGGGGAGACAATGAAGAACAAGAAAACTCTGAGAGTGAAAATGAGACATCCTTCCTGTCAACAGCTTTCCACTTTCTACCACAAGTCAGCATCTTCCAGACCTCTATAGAGGTAACACTGATGGCTGTACAGGCTGGGTATCAGCCTCTGAGGGRAACGCCGAGTGGCTGTTAATTCCATCGTGCCCTGTTCACTATGCTTCTTCAAAGCGGTCCCCAGCAAAGCAAATAGAAATTAGGGTAAAAAGTGGTGCATGGGTAACAGATGATGAAACAAACATCCAAATCCTCCACATTCTGTAAATATTAACTGATGGCTAAGGCCACATATGTGGTGAGGCTCTTCTATGGTGTGCCATGTTTGCGTTACTAATGCAAGCAACTCTCATCAGAAGAGCCCTTTAGAAAGCAGTGCTTTTTTTCCAGCGGGAATCAGACAGCTATTACGTTTCACATTGGATCTCCATATGGCTAAAAGGAAAGTAAGGGTGACAAAGGAAGGATGGGATGCAGACAGGCAAGGGTGTGCTTGCAAGACATCCTATCCTCAACACAGAGCATCCATAGCTACAGGGATCCCTTCATCTCCATATGTAGGGTTGTGATGTATCCTTATGAGAACTGTWTTTTGTCCTCCCTGCCCCAAGTATTCAAGGAGGCAGCCAGCCTACTCCATCCCCCCTCCSAAACAAACAAAACTCCCATCCGTCAAAGTCAGCGTGATCTTTATCTGCAAGATCCATTCTCAGTATGAACAGCAGATAGGAGCCAGTGGTTGGAAATATTAGGCAATATGTTAACTGAAGYATGTGAAAAGAGCAGACCAGTAAGCTGGGAGAGAAGAGGAAGACCATTAGTTGGATCTCAAATGTAACAAGACTCCCTCCACCACCCCACTGTACACCTTCAAACTATTTAGGAAAGGGTTTCCATACTTCAGGCGCAGCACTCACTCCTCTACCAATATTTCTCAGAAAATGGGACTAACTTAAGATGACCCATAATCTAGAAGCATTCTCAACTGCTTCCATAGTGGAATAATTGCAGAGACAAATTGACACTTTTTAAATTTTGGCTCCATATTAGAAGTTCAGCAGGCCAGGCAGACACTGTTCTGTACACAAATATAAAAAGTACTGAGAATAAAATGAAAACCAGCAAGCATACAAGATTTAAAAGGGGAAAACAGCAATTTAAGAATATGTTGGTTGCCCACATACAAAGTACTGTCCTCTGCAAAGTCAAAGTACTGTCCAGATCTGTCAGAATAGGTATAGAAACACAGAAAATAACAGGAAAAGGACTGAACTTTGAAAATATAGGACTGGAAGTCTTTAGGATAAGGGAAGGAGAAGGGCGGAAAAAAATAATCAGGGAGTATGAGGACAGATGGCATGGTGGGAAAAAAAAGGAAAATTATAAACTCTTTACCATTTAATAACTTCAGTATATGAAAGCCTATTTTTATATAGAAAGGTTAAAGGGAGAAGAAAAAAAATAAAGGGACACAAAGAAATGGAATCCATAAGTGACCTTAAACAGTGTAACAYGTTCTTCTTGACCATTCCTTCCAAGGGGTGAGCGAATGGAAAACAAGCATTTAAGCAGGCCTAATTCACATTAAAGCCTTCGGAAGCTCCAAATATAATATAACCTGCCAGAGTATTCTTCCTTTACTCCAAGTACAGTAAAACTTCTCTAGCAGTAATCTTGTMTGCATCACAGAAATATAGTGCAGATTTGGTAGTATCTTGCTACATCTGTAAGTAGCTCAAACAGCCAGAAAGCAGAASATAAAAGACAGGAGAGAGTCTATTAACTTGGTAAATTACTTAAGATTTAGGACTTTATTTTATTAAAAACATTTTCACAGCAAACATTTACTTCATAGTTATAAGATGAAGTTAGAATTCTATCTCCACTAAGCTCTACCTTAAGAGTTGTCTGTTAAGGAGTTCAAGGTGGAAGATATGGTGGGGAGAAAAATGCTTAAACTTACTTCCCCTAGTTGCTGCTTTATTRCTGCTTAGTTCCCCCAACTGCTTAGTTGCCCCAAATTCATTTCCCCCTCCCCCAATAGACACAAAGTCAATTGGCTTTTCTTTAAACAATTTATTTTATAGACAAGTTAAAAAAAAAAAAAGTTTACTCCTGTAACAACTTAAATTATGAGCATTTTATTCGTCAATGTATCACTGCAGAGCCTTGCTCACCGCAATAAGCGCTGGCCAAGTGAGACCAAAGGCTTGTCCTGCAAGTATTTATTCTACTCATTTTATTATTCCATGTGTACCAGAGAAAAGATTCAGTATCATAGACTTCTATCTAGTTTCATCCATTACCAATTCTCTTCTCCCGCCTGCTTGTTTTAAGGGGGCTTTAAAAGTATTCATTGCAAGTATTTGTAGTACTGTAATTAAACACCCATTCTAATATACCTGGTAAGCCCTTAAAAGGGGGCTCTAGAACAATTCCAAGAAGCAACATGCAACATTAGAGTTCATGCATTACAGATAGCATATATGTAAACTCAGAAGCATGATGGAATGTCCATTACATAATTTATTACAAAAAGAAAAAAAAAAACTCAAGTGTGTCTGTGGTAAGACCACAGGAGAACCACTTTACATCCAACATTGTACCTAAGAGATGATGCCTCAAGGTTCATCAAAAAAAAAAATGGATCCTGGCATTTACTTGCTGAGATCTTCTTAGATAACCAAACCAATAACATAAGTAYGTACTTTTATACTTTACAACCTATATTTTAAGATTTAACTGTTATAAAAGCAAATATTGCTGTCTCTTAGTAAGCAAAAACATGCACAGTAGTAAAGGACAATACAATGTAGTAAGACTTCCATTACTAAGGAACTGTTCTGATATGGCATAGGAGTATGTGTTAATCTCAGTAACTAAAGAAAGAGGGGAGCATCAACAGTTTTTTCTCCTCCCCGGAGTACTTTACAAGCTCTGAGAGTCTCTCTAAATACAAGTCCATAAAATTAGCTCTGTAGTTACAAGTACAATGACATTGATGCATACCTAGCCTAAAAATTTGAGACTGTGGAAGCTCTGTTGGCCTACAAGGGCTGAAAAGTGTTCTTTTAATCAAAAGAAAAAAGAAATACTAAGCATTTTTCTAATCTAACTGGCCTTTAGGAAAATCAAGCCCAGGTTGCATCCTGGAAGTTATCATTTTTGTTTATTTTTATCTATGCAATGTAAAAAATAAGATATGGAAATGGTTTGTATTATTACCTGAACTACATACTTCTTTTTAGGGTAGAGGCATTCCCTTATGCTAAAACTGCAAGGCTATGCGCCCATTTAATCCCACCCTCCCCCTTTCTTTTCCCTTGGCCTTTTATTTGGCTTGTGGGGACTTGTGCCCATCAACAGGGACTCCAGCTTTAGGAGGCACTATGTGAGGAGCTCTGTCTGGCCCAATCCTCTTCCGGTAGGAAATCATCTGACACCAATGGAGCCTGTTTGGAGAACAGGGAAGTAGATAGGCTTCATCTGACCACTATAATGATACGGATAAATGATCCAAAAAAAAAAAAAAAAATCTTACTGCTCGGTGTAGTAACACCAAATAGCATCCTAGCAATTAACTTACTAGAACTGAGGCTATGCAAGTATACCCAGTATTCCTCGGGGCAGCGGGGGGGAGGAAGGAGGAGGAGGAGAGCAGCTCCCTCTGCAACAGTCGGGCTGCCGAGGCTACTACACCAGACAAAATGAGGTGCTCGAGTTTCCAACCAGGCACGTTTTTCACGGAGCACCTCCAGCATGCAGTCAGGTCTGCGCTGCTCCTGGAGGGACGCATCACTTCACACCCTTTCCTGAGAACAGCCATCACCCCATATAAAAATATTTGTAAATCACCTTGCTACCTTTGACATGCGTTACGGGAAAGGAGGGGGGAGAAGAAAAGGGAGGGAAAAAAAAAAGAAAAAGAAAAAGGAAAGAGACACAGCAACGTTAACCCAAAGGATCCAACCTCTCTGCCTCGCCGCCTCCCGCCGGTCACGCACACCAGTGCTGGTAATTGAGATTCCCCACTGCGATGCGATGCTCCCGCCTGCCCCTGCCCCCCCGTGAGTTCACACAGAGCAGATGCTGCCCCTGCAAGCCTCCAGCGACCGGCATCAAACCGCGAACACAAAGGCTCCGGGGGGGGGTGGGGGGAGGAAAGGGAATGAAAAGGGGAGGAAAAAAAGAAATAAAAAAATAGAAATAAAAGGAAATCGGAAGGAAATAAGAGGGGGAAAAAAATCCGCTTCAGCCGCGGCGAGCGCCAGGCTCCGGCAGCGCTCAGCCCCGCCGCCCCCCACAAAGGAGCATCCCGCGCACCCCGCCTCGCGCCCGGCGGCGACCGGGCGTCGGGTCGCGGCCGAGGAGCGACTTACCGGGCTCGAAGTCAGGAATGCGCGCTTGGTATTCCGCCCCGACCCTCATTCCTACATCTGCAGCACACGCCGCCGAGGGG
>NW_028186579.1:130885-133125 GCF_003343005.1 Rhea americana
GGTGCGGCCCACGGGGATCCCTCCGCGCCGGCCCGGCCGGATCTACCCGAGGAGGCGGGGATGCCGCCGGCGGGAGGATCCCGCCCGCCCGCGCGCGGGAGGGCGAATCGCGGCGGGCGGGCCCGAGGCGCGCGGGGACTATTTCCCTCCCCCCCCCCCGCCGCGCAGGGATCCCGGCAGGGGGCGGGGGTGGGATGTCCCCGGCGGCACAGACTGGCTGGTGGCGGCGGTGGCGGCTCTGCGGACGGTTGGAGAGGCTGGAGTCGTGTGTGAATTGCTGCTGCTGCTGCTGCTGTTTGAAACTACGTACATACATACATATATGAATATATATATATATATATATATAAAAAAACTAACTCGTTTGTTTTCCTGTGCGCTCAGGTGTACCCACCCGCTTCCTGTCAAAATACCCACGTTTCACGATGAAACGCTGAGGCAGGCCCCAGATAAGAGGTTGAGCTACTGCCGCGGTGATACTCATGTCACCTGGAAATGCGGTAGCCTGGTTTTGTTACTGCACCGATGCATGCAGTGATGATGTGCTTTAAAGAGAGGCTGAGAGGTATTTGTGATGATAGATGACTGGTTTCCTGAAGTGGGGGGAAAAAAGCATAAAGATAGCTATTAAAGCTAGTATTGCTGTGTATGTGTTGTAGTCAAGTGTCGTGTTCTAAGTATCTGACAAAACCTAGTTGACTTGACTTCGTCACAATACAGCTATTCTTACTGAACTTGTCCTGGTGGCTATCTGCCCCAGTTTGAGGTGTCTTTCTTTTGTTTATTAACAATTTTAGYTAGAAGGGTACAGCTGTCTTCTGACAGATTAAAGAAGAATGACTACTTAAGTGTCCCTAGTGCTTCATGGCAGGGCTGAAATCAGACATGGATTGTCACATTTGCAGGGAACTGTCTTCTGACACTTGTCTTAAAAACAGCCCAAATATAATCAAATTCTAAAATTTGGAAAAACTAGGTTACATGTGATTGTTAGAATATGGCAAAAAAAAAAAAAGGTATCTTCCCCATTCTTTCTGCACTAAGAATATTCTCATCTTCGAAGAACTGTTTTCTGACTGCTTTTAGGAGCTGAGCATCAAAATGAGAGAACACAAGCACCGACTCTTGTAYGCTTGCTGCCCTCTCTCCGGAAGAGTGGGCAGGAAGGACTAGTAAGGACACGCAGGAAGCCCCTGCAGAACTGTGCAGGTAAAGAATATGGAGAAGAGGCTGCAGAAACACAAACATGRGGAAAAAACATTTGCCTCGTCACTCTTTAGGTATTTTTCATTATGTGGAAGAGCCAGTTATTACCAAGGGGAAAAACTAACTTAAGAAAGGCCTGTACTGTGGGTTTAAGGATTGAATTTTGCTGATGATTCAAGATGTAATCTTTTTTCTTTAAGACTAATTTCTTGTGGAAGATTTGTGATCTCACCCTGTATGCTTGTCTGATTCCCTTCTCATCCCAGAAATCTTTTAATTTGTTTACTTGTTTCATCCAAATGTAACAAAGAGGTAGAAACCTGAAAGATAACTAAGTTCCTACAAGCTTTGTGAAGGTAGCTGACTCCCTGTAAGGTGCTTCTGCAAGTGACGAAAAAGCTGCAACATGACCTTGCATCTTTATGACAGACACCAAAGAATTTATGTAAGAGAGTGCACTTACCATAACCACAGAAAAATCTCCAACAAGAGTTTGCACTTTTTAGACAAAATAAGAAAACTTGCAGGAAGTTTGGCTTTGTTGGTGCTCTCTGAGCTAACTGTCTGCAGCTTTTTTTTTTTTTTTTTTTTTAAAAAAAGTTTGGTTTTCTAAGGATGCAAAATTTGAGCATACATGTAGCGTTATGATTGCATAGGTCTGTCCACTATTAACTGATAAAGCCACTGAAAATTTTAATAGAGTAATATTGCTCTTGGGAATACCACGCTGTTAACAAGCCTTGTGAAGGTAAGCATCTGAAAGAAAGAAAGATTCCCTGTCAATACACTTCRGAAGAGGACTGCATTATGAGCTTGCCTCTTTTAGTTTGTTATTCACAGGGCTACAGTTCCAATTACATTTTCAATAAGGTTAYGTTAAAAGAGCATAGATGCACTAAGTCAAGCACCTAAAGTTAGCAAATGCGTGTAGTAAGATTTTTCCCATGCAATCTTAAAGTTGTCTAGCTTTAGAATACCTAGCCTTAGAATGTGCTTTTAACTGTATGGAAGTCTTCCTTCTTTTCTTTCTTTCT
>NW_028186579.1:133161-144462 GCF_003343005.1 Rhea americana
TTTTTTTTTTTTTTTTTTTTTTTTTTTTTTTTTCTTTTTTTCCTGTAGGTTCTCTGTCACATTCAGTATCCAGGTGCTCCTGGATTACACAGTGTGCGCTAAAGTAGATGTTACTTATGAGACTGGTCCTTCATTTGCTGTAGAAAGTATATATAAGGAAATAGATGTATAAGGAAAAGTACAGTTAAGGAAATACAGGATTAATTATAGTTTTAATTTTGTTTCTAAACTTAGGCCATAGAGGACAGCAATGTAATTGAACTGGAGCATTCAGAAAGTATGACTCAGGCCTGCTTTCCTCTTCTTGGCCTCTCCCGAAACAGAAAAATTAGAAGTTCAAATTATTGGTATTTATACAGTGTGAAGCTTCTTTTTGCATGCCTGATAATTTTTGAATTTTGGAGCTTAAGCATTTTTTAAAACTTGCATCCAAAAAGTATAGGTTGGAGGGGAAAGGTTGGTTGTATCTGAACAGGAGGGAGTCACTACAAGAATGAACAATGGCTTGCAACAGGGAGGAAGAGAATTAAGGAATGAAAAGAGGCTGCAGACAAAGAAGGTGAAGAAATTGCTTTTGTCTTTTAACAGAATTGCTAAAAAGGCTTTAGTAGAAATAGAAAAGGGAATCTGCTTTCACTACCTGAGTTAACCAAACTTCTAACCCATATGGCTTCTGAGGTTGTTCCACGTAGATTTGAGGCCTCTTGAAATCATCTTTTTTAGAACAGACTCTTGGGATTCGTTACTTAAGATCAGGCTCTTAGGCTGTGGGCTCCTGAATTCATTATCATTACCTCCCAGTGAGGGGCAATGACTACATTTACTAGTGAGTGGTGAGCTCAAAGCAAAGACTTTTTAWTAAAAACAAAATAATTTCTTAAAACACTAAGTAGCTACTCGTGCCTTTTTTTAAATGCTGTATTCATCTTATCTATGAATTTCTGGCACATCTAAAATACTACAGATCACATATTTAGTCTTTTTATCTCATGGTCACAATTTTATGCTCTTTTGGGTTTTCGAAGGAGCATCTTGTCAGTTCCATAGCTTGGGAATGTCACTTTACACAGTTTAAAATCTGTGGTTTTTTACATCTCTTGAAACAGGTAGAATTAATTTATGCTTCTTCAGAAAATTTATGGATGTATAAAGTGTGTTGTATAAAATGGAATGACCATGAACCCTTTTGGCAATGTTCAGCCTGGAAGCTTGTGCTTTAATGTGAAGATTTATAATTGCCTCCAGTATGAATGTTTCATAAGAAAACTATGCCCTTTGTCTTCATAAACAAATCAGAAAAAGCATGCCTGGAATCCAGGTAATTTCAGATAAATTATACTGTTTGGAGTCTACTCATTGCTTTACTGGAAAACATATAGGTATCATCAGTAGAGTACTATGTTTCTTTTATATTAAACACAGCTCAGTGTGCTGGATGCTGAGTGGGAGACTTAGAGTGGACAAGATAGGATTTATTAGTTATTTCAGAATGGTAGTGGTTGCAGTGTTACATGTGACACATTCTTGAATTTTCCTCTATGTTTTAGTGGAAGATCATGGAAGTCATGGTTTTTCTACAGCTTTGGAAAATTAGGCCATCAGTCTCAAACTGGGCACTTTAATATTTATGAATTCTGATATTAATGTTTTATTAAGGCAGAAATCAGTAAACAGTGCAGAAGTTAATTTTTGTTCTCTAATTTGTTACTGAAATACAACAGTAGTAAAAAATTAGCTGACTGAATTGTTACTATTTTCCAACTGAGATTCTAGATTTTTTTTTCTTTTGAAGTGCTACGTTTCTGTTACAGGCTTCAAAAGCTGCTTCTTCGGACAGAATTCTTTCAGAGTTTATTTAGCAGAGTAACCTAATCATTTTTTTTTTTTTTTTTTTTGAAGTGCTACGTTTCTGTTACAGGCTTCAAAAGCTGCTTCTTCGGACAGAATTCTTTCAGAGTTTATTTAGCAGAGTAACCTAATCATGAGCTTCAGCTTGTACAAAAGCAGTCTGCAACATGATTTTCTCCATTGTCCAAGAATAAGTTACTATTTCTTTGAAAAGTCAAAGAACTTGAGCAATTGTAAACACATATCTATGTTTAAATACCTGCTGCGAGCTGATCAAATCTTACTCTTTTGAAACCTTTGCAGAAATTGGAGACTTGCGCTGTGTTGTGGAGTATTAGTGGCTGATATGTTGAATGAAGCTGAGAATGTTAGGACTTGGCACTCTATTAAAAACAGTATTTTGAAACAAGATTATTACAGCAGTCTGCTGCACTGTAGGTTAGCTGATCCAAGAACTGGCATAATGGGTTAGTACTGATGTCTGTTCTGTTCAGTACTTTGATTCTGACAAATGACTAAGGGCAAAGGCTCCAAGGGAACTCAGTTTGGGGCACACACCATAATCTGCATTGTCTTTTGGCAAGAAGCCYATTCTTGATCTTCTAAAGATTTGTTGAAGTTCTAAAGCATAAAGCTTAATACATTTTGGAAAAAAATGATAATTAGAATTTTGAATCCTGTAACTATGTACAAAACTACCTCTTCTAACTTTGAATRCTGGCAGATTCTTGTTTCAGTAAATTTCTGTAGCAGTGAGCTCCACTAACAGCATATGACATTTTTTTGTTTGTTTTGAAAGAAAAATGAGAAATTTGTCAGGTACTTTCTTGTTYGTGACAGGACAAGGTTTTCATGATCACCTTTCCAATCTCATTATTTTATTTCTGTCCAGGTAAGCTAAATGTCTGGTAAACTGTAGCCTTTATTTATGGAAAATAAAGAGAGTTCTGTGTACAGCTGTTACTGTGGCACACCAAGGGAAAAGCCTGACTCATCTGGCTTAACCTCATGCTCTGGCTTAACCAGACAACTTAGGTCAATGGATCACTTCAGAAAGTCATCGTTTAACTACTTGTATTTTTCCACATCCTGTTCAAAGGAAATTTTGGTAACAGCTAGCAGTATGTCTTTGAATTAAAATACTGGTATTTAATATTCTCAGTGAAGATTCTGTGTATGTGTCTGAAATGGCTGTATCTTTACAAATTCTAGTTTTAGGTCTAGTTGCTTCCCATAGCACAACAGAAAAAAGCATTGTTCTAATAAGCTAGTATGCTTTTACTCTGATCTTATTTTTTCATACAGTTACTTAAACTACTTTCTACAGGATTGTTTAGTGAAAAACAGCTCTCGCCTAATTGATACTTACGTACTAGACTTCTTGAAGAAATGTAGTTTTAATTATCTTGATTTCAACTGGTGCATGCRCCTTAAAAAAGGGAGAGCAGAGCATAAAAGCAAAATCAGTGCTTTTATCTCATGCATTTAGTGATTTGTGTGCTAAACTTATGCTTTATTCTTACCTATCAAGGTGTCCRTTGCTGTTGTATGGGAAATGCTTCAGAAGCTAAGAATTAACCAGTGCTTGGAGTTAATGGTGTTTGTCCTTACTCATATTTCTTCCTCTTCTGTTCCTTCTGTGAAGCAACAGTATAAAAGGAATGTACTGTGAAAGATTTATTTTTCCTAGCAGTATATAATACCAAATACTTGTTTCCTTGAATTATCTTTTAACATACGCTAGAATAAAAAAAGATGTTTTTGCTGTGTTACTGTGTTGTGTGCCTAATCCTGAATAAAATAAATTTTCCCCAAACAGTTTGTTATTTAATAAAGGTTCAGTGTATTTAAACAATATTAGAAAAACAAGGAGGAGAGAATAAGGTAAATATCAGTAATATGTTAAAGGGAACAAACCAGGTAAGATTACCAAAACTTTGTACTACTCATCTATTTAATAGTTGGCAGTATCGCATAGAGTCAGTGTAGGAGTAATCTTGATGGATTTGAAAGAGCCAAAGGTAGTGGTGTTACAAACTTCATTTGCATGTGAAAGAAAGTATAAAGAATGATGTACTAACAAGTAGTGGCAGCTTGTTTTGCTGCACATGTCAAGCCTTGGACTGTAGTAACGTTTTAAGTAACAGCTGGCACTTCCTGCTAAATTTTTGTTCTCCATTGATTTATCCTACCTGATGGCTGTTTTTTTCTTTTTTTTTTAAGTAGAAAAGTAGGAAATATCACTGACTGTGTGTGACCAAAAGGATATTCTTGAGATACTACAAGAGTTTGTGTTTTGCCTTCTACTTTGTGTTTTCTGTAGAAAGGTATACACTATTTTTCTAGAAATCCATGTTTCATGGAGCTATGCTGGACATCAGAGGTCAGTGTATCTGGACTGTGTAGACAGCAAAACATGATTGCTATGAATACACTGTATCTTTTGCTACTCGTTTGGCTGATGTAATGATCCACAGTTCAGGTATGCAGTTTAGAAAGGACCAGCAAGAGTGTCTGTTTTGAGAATATAAGCCTGAATTGCAAGCAATACAAATATAACTGCTAATTAAGTTTTCTGAAATATGTAAGATTTATTTTCCCGTATGGAAATTGTTATTATAATACCATTTCACCAGATTTTTATAGGAGTACAAATGGTTCCTTTAGGTCTCCAGCCTGTTTAAGAAAACAGATCAAGATGGCTAAGTCTGGCTCTCTTCAGGTTGTATTACATAATGCTTTCAGGAATATTGATTCTCTCTTCTCTGGACTGAGGCAGATAAAATTATGCAAGTGTAAAACTGCAATCCACAGTATTGCATTTGAGAAGGATATGAATGAATAGATGTAGGGCTAGTCTACACTGAGAGAAAGTTTTCCTTGGATTACTTACCAAGTGCAAGGGTAGAAGATTAAGCAGCTTCCAGTATTTCTACCAGAGTGCCTGTTAAAACAAGAAGAAAAATGAAATATCATGCTTAAATAACTCGAGGATGAAAATACTGGATGCCATTAGGACTTTGCCGATAGTAGGATTTCCACAATAATTTTTAGAAAAAACTCTTACTGTAGATTCACTCTCAACCAGTGTATTAAACACTTTTATTGGAGCAGATGAGGTTATTACATGCTCAGTATATAGTTCATTATCTTTCAGCTTTGTGTATCCCTTCTAATAAAGGTGGCTTTTCCCCTTAGTTTTATGTGTATCTAAWAAAAACTTGAACTATGATGTAGCCTGGGAGCCTGTTATGAGGTCCCCTGGTATTAGATGCATAGTATTCTGAAAAAAAAAATGATGATCCAGGTTTCAAAGTGGCACTTTAGRCCCTCTGCTGGAAAGCCAGTTTCTACAGATACTGTGGTACTATCACACACAACTTTGATGATGCCACTGCTGATGTATCTTGTATAAATGATCACATTTAACACCTGTATTCCCCCAGCTCACCCACCCATTCTCTGCCTTCTTCCTCTGTGCCATACATTGCAGCTACAGGTTGGTTATGTAGCTGGAGTTATGTTTGGGTGTTATGATTCTTTTTTTAAAGAATGTCCTGATACTGCACTGTACTTTTTTAGATTTTACGCAGAAACTTCTGTAACAGTTAACTAAGAGCTGTTGTCTCTACCCCATAATAATCAATAGAAACATGTACAGGAATCCTGTTGTGTTCCCTTAAAACACCTTGAATGTCACAGAGCATTTATATTAACGACAGACATCTATAAAATACGATCTCCTTATGAACATTGCACCTGGCAGTGCCTAAGCTGAATATGTCATAAAAAAATAACTAGGATTAGAAATGGCATAAAAAAACACAGCAAGTGTTTTTGGTTTTAGGCCTTAGCTTTTTCCAATCTGGTTTCTATTTGTTTACAAAAWTTAAATAATTTGAAATCACAGAATGGTTGAGGTAGGAAGGGWCCTCTGGAGATCATCTAGTCCAGCCCCCCTGCTCAAGCAGGATCACCTACAGCACGTTGCTCAGGATCATGTCCAGGAAGGTTTTGAGTATCCCCACAGAAGGAGAATCCACAGCACYCTCTGGGCAACCTGTTCCAGTGCTTTGTCACCATCACAGTAAAGAAGGTTTTATTCAGGCAGATCTTCCTGTATTTCAGGTGTGCCTGCTGCCTCGTCTCCTATCCCTTGGCACCACTGAAAAGAGTCTGGCCCCATCCTCTTGACACCCTCCCTTCAGGTACTTGTACACACTGATAAGATCCCCCCTCAGTCTTCTCTTCCCCAGGCTGAACAGGCCCAGCTCTCGCAGCCATTCCTCACAGGGCAGGTGCTCCAGCTCTCTGATCATCTTCATAGCCCTACACTGGACTCTCTCCAGTAGCTCCATGTCTCTCTTGTACTGGGGAAAACAGAACTGGACACAGTACTCGAGGTCTCCCCAGGGCTGAGTAGAGGGGCAGGATCACCTCCCTCGACCTGCTGATGAAACTCTTCTTAATGCACCCCAGGATACCTTCTTTGCCACAAGGGCACRTTGCTGGCTCATGGTCAACTTGTTGTCTACAAGGACGCCTAGGTCCTTCTCCACAGAGCTGCTCTCCAGCAGGTCAGCCCCCAGCTTGTACTGGTGCCCAGGGTTATTCCTCCCTAGGTGCAGGACTCTGCACTTGCCCTTGCTGAACCTCATGAGGTTCCTCTCCACCCAACTCTCCAGCCTGTCCAGGTCTCTCTGAAGGGCAGCACAGCCCTCWGGTGTGTCAGCCACTCCTCTCAGCTTGGTATCATTGGCAAACTTGCTGAGGAGGCACTCTGTCCCCTCATCCAGGTCACTGATGACTAAGCTGAGCAAGACTGGACACAGTACTGACCCCTGGGGGCACTGCTAGCTACAGGCCTCCAACTAGACTCTGCGCCTCTGATGACACCCTGCGAGCTCTGCCTTTCAGCCAGTTTTTGATACATCTCACTRTCCACTAATCTGTCCTGCACCTCCTGAGCTTACCTATGAGGATGTTATGGGAGACAGTGTCGAAAGCCTTCATCTCCATTCAGAATTTAGGATTTCTTAGGGTTTCTTTTTTCTGTTTTTTTCCCCACACAACGTCAGGAGGGAATTCAGTAATTCCAAAACTGGAAAAGTGTCCATATTTTWGGGGTTAGGTTTAGCTCAGTTGGTTTGCGCATGGTGCTAATAATGCCAAGGTTGTGGGTTCGATCCCYGTATGGGCCACTTGTTTGACGGTTGGATTAGATGATCTCCAGAAGTCCCTTCAAACCTTACTGATTCTATCATTTTATTTTTGACAAATTTATTATGGACATTTTGGAACAGCTAACTGTTATTCAGTTTTTAAATCTGCAGTTCTCTATTCAACTGGATATTTCTTTAAAAAATCTGTTTAGTTTCAAGGTGCRGAAATAATTGGTCCTTTAAGAACCTCAGGCTGAACTATGACAAYGTTTGGAGCATTTGGGGTTAAAACAAGTTACAGAAATCAATGTAGTGGTTTGAGTAAGATGCATAGCTCCTCCTAAATTATTCCATTTTAGTAGTCATTAGTGTACTTATTATATTATGGACTCATCATTCTTTTAAGTTTAGACTCTTGTTTCTCATTGTTTTTACCATAACATAACAAATCACAATTAACTAGGTATTCATGTATTTACGTATGTATGCAGTTAKATGAGGCTTTAGCCTGCAAACTTTTCGGGGTAAGAAATTTGTAAAATAACTACTGTCTTATTGATTTGATGTAAATGAATAAAGTAAATGTTTATCCATTCAATTTGAATTCAGATTTTCCTTTTTTTTTTGTTTAGCCTCTCTATGGTAGAGTTATTAGTGCACGGTCTTCTGTAATTTCTTTTATATCAATTCACATATTTTATTTTGACCAAATAGCAAAAGCCATATGGTAATACACAAATGGAAGCCAGTTTAAAGATCAAATGTTCCTTTTAAGATTAGTAGTTGTTTGTTACCATTTAAAATTGTTATAAATTTGTTTTACTTTTTGATTGTTAACTTTCTCAACAAAGAACAAAAGGTGGTGTGGAGAACAGGATAGAAATTAAAAAGACTTTGAATAAAACCACTGGTTTTCAATACAAATTAATTAAATTTTGAACATGCTTGGCTTTCTTAACCACTATTTTACTTTACTGATTTGATGCTGTGAAAGTGATATAACAAGTTGGAAAGAATGAACACGAATTCAGTGTCTAAGAGCAAAACTCTTTTGGAACATTGGAAGAACTGGGTTTGTTCAGACTGAAAAGGCTCTGGAGTGAGAGGTGAGAGCTGAAAAAGGAGCATTATAACAACTTTTAGCATATTTGAAAACTTAAAGAAGGGTTGGTGATTTTTGTGTCCACAGAAGAAAAAGTTTTTATTGTCTTGAAGGAGTGCATGATTTAACCCGTATTTTAGAATATTTTTCTTAAAAAATATATATATTTTTTTCTTACCATAAGATGTTGGAGTAGGTTACCTAGAGATGTTGCGTGGTTGCACCACTGGAGGTTTTTTTTATTATTATTATTTTATTTTTTTAAATTACAGTTTTATCTCTTGGGAGTGAACACTGTGAGGAAGTGAAAGAAATGATCTCATTACATCCTCCTGTTCCCATATTTTTATTTTTTACATGTCATGGGATGATCTTTCCTAGATGAAAGACTGGATAAAATATAGTTCACTGTGCATAGGCTACCACTGTAGCACCAGTTTAAAGACTGTAGTTAGATCTTTGTTGCTAATTAATCTGATGAAATTATGCAGTTGTATGGTTTTTATTAATTGTAGAATTTTCAACATGCTTGTATTTATCAGCACTGGAGCTTACCATCTGTTAGTAATTGGGTGGGCATAAGCACAGGTTGCTGCTGAAAAGGGAGGTCTTACCAACTTCCTCCTCACTCTCAGCTGCCTTTCCTCACTCACCACTAGTGCTGGGTTTCTTTTCAGGCTGATTTTCAGTTTGGGGGCAGGGGGGTTGACACCTGTGCACAGTTTGGATGAAGGCAAATCTGTCCCTTCTTGCAGCAGCTGCTCAAAGTTAAAGTGGAACAGTAGCTTCAGACTGCAGCCCAAGGGATGGTGCCTTACAGCTGTGCTTAAAAGCTGTTCTGGCCTAGGGCCTTCTGTATTTTTTCTGGGGGAAGAGGGGAAAAAAGGGCTGGAAGAGCATCACAATAAAATACAGTTGAATATCCCCTATAATGAATGATATGATCAGCAACCTCTGACCTATTATATGCTATCCTTACATAGAAGTGTTAGGTTGTAAGTTCTATCTACTAGGCTCCAGCAAACAAAATGTTAGGCAAATCCAGCTTTTTGCTTTTCCAGGAAAAATAGCTGAAGAGCTATCTCTTCAGGTAACCATCTAATAATGAAATCAGAAGAATCATGTGCATGTGCTACTTCAAATGGGGCTTTGCTTCAAGTTTTGCATTATTTGAAAAATTTACCAGTAATGGAAAGAAAATGAGTATAGAATTTAAAGTATTCACAGTGAAACATTGACACAGTGTTCCTGTGCACTAATGGTGGAAAGCTCTTACTACCAGCAGGAACCATATTTTGCAGTGGGAAGAAAATCTAAAGAAGSTAGAAGATAAAGGAGAAATTTTTCATTTTGTATCTTACTTATTTGCAGTGTTATGGGAAGTTTGGCATAAATTCCARCCTTCCTAAAACGTTAACTTTGACACTGAGCTTGTGTGACTAAGCATGATACTTTGAAAAATCAAATAATCAAAAATGGTAAACACTTGTAAAATAAAAGAATGAATTTATGGTTGAATGTGTAGAACACAAAGTGCAGCCAGACACTCTTCATAGAGTTCCAGGGAATATACAACTTTTCTTTTTTTTACTTTGCTGTCATTTCTGCTTACTTGCTGATCAGTTAAAAAAAATAGCAAGGCCTCAAAGTTGCTGTAACGCACGCCAGCTGCCAGATGTCTCTAAGACAGAGTATTCCTGCACAGCGTTGCAGAARTTAAGACAGCATGCAGTTATCTAGGCCTCTAGCACAGGGGGTTACAGAAATAAAGAAATTTTCTTTGGGATCCCTGCTTTTCCAAACCTCACTCTTAGTTGTTAGCAGTTGTGTAAATCCAGTGTCAAAGGCTACCACTATAAATTTTCTGGGGAAACGGTCAGACAGCTAAGATACCTTCAGGTTGGTTTTGTGCTGCTGAAGCTAGCAGTAGCTGGATAATTTGGCTCTTCGTATGTACAGTTGTCAGGGACAGATTTAGGAGTGTAAAGATGCAAATAAACACTTCCATGGCATATTTCAAAATTTGGATTCTGTTTGCAGCTTCAGGTGCTTGATTATCTCTCCTAACCTGCCCCTCTCTGGCAGTAAATCCAGGGATGGCCAGCGTGCAGTTCATGAACAGTTCAAGAGCAGCTCCCCTGCTGCCGCTGCTTCACATGCCTGACAGCGGGCTGGGTCATTCTGGGGTTTTAGGAGTCATCCAGATGTCCAGCTGTGAGACAAGCAAGGCAGGAGAGGCTGCTGGCGCCGCTGCCCTGACCGGCGCACGCTGGGACTCACCAGAAGCTCGTGCTGCAGTGAAGCTGTCGCCTGCCTGTAACATTATCACGGCGTCTGTACGCCGTCACCCATCGCCTTTCGGTTACAGCCACCGGCCACATCTACCTCGCTAAACCGGAGGGCTGGGGACCCTTCCYGGGGGCGCGCGCTGCCCGCGGTCGTCTCTGCCCTCTGCCCAAGCGCTCTCAGGGAAAGGGCAGGCTGGCCCGCGCTGAGCCTCTGCCAGGGTGCTCCTGCCAATTRAAAAGCCTGGCCGGCTGTGGACCCTTGTCCTGTCCTTGCTTTGTTTGCTAGTATTGCAAAAAGTAGGGTTTATTTTTTCCCTTAAGGGATCATGCAAAAGCATGTCTTGGATATGCTCTAAGATGCACAGCGTGTCGGTAGCACACTTCACGAGGCATTACAGCAAGTCACCGCCAACACCAGCAAGAAAACCTCGTTAAAGAGAGCTCAGTATTTCCCATTTACTGATAGACTGGTAAAGGGGAAAGAACAAAGTCGCTTAATCCCTGAAGAAAAAAACCGTTGTAAAATAAACATTTCAGAGGCATCAAAGACCTTAAGACCTGTCACAGGTTATATTTAAATAGTTTATCACGTTGACTGAGCTGTTACTAGTTGGACCATGTAACCTTTTAAAAGAAATCACCTTAAAACAGATAAAAGCTGGGTTAGAGGCAACCGCCAGCTGGGGGGGCCGAGCCGGCGGGGGCGGGCAGCCTCTGCCGTTTGGGGGCGCACGGCGGCCCCGGCGCCGCCATTGCTGCAGGAGAGGCCGCCCCCCGCCCGGCGGCGGCGGCTCCCGAGGGGTTCCTAAACACTCGTCGCCCCTCGGGCAGCGAGGAGCCGTGGCAGGTGCCGGGGTCCTGCGGCGCCGCGGGGCTGCCCTCGGGGCCGCGGCCGTTGGCC